>NC_064849.1:40557773-40857773 GCF_024139225.1 Suncus etruscus | reverse complement strand
AAAAGAATGTGTATCCAAGTTTCTGAGGATGGAGTGTCCTATATATATCTACTAGGCCTCTTCCATTTCTCTTTTCAGGTCTAGTATATTTTTATTGGGTTTCCATTTGGTTGACCTATCAAGTGTTGACAAGCCTATGTTGAGGTCTCCCACAATTATTGTGTTATTATTGATATCCTTTTTCAGATTTGTCAACTATTGAATACTTTGCTGGTCCCTCATTGGGTGCATATATGTTTAGGAGAGTGATTTCTTCCTCCTGTACATATCCCTTGATTAGTACATAATATCCATCTTTGTCCCTTACAACTTTTCTGAGTATAAAGTTTGTGTCATCTGATATTAGTTTGGCCACCCCCGCTTTTTTAAGGGTGTTGTTTGCTTGAATGATTTCCCTCCAACCTTTGATTTTGAGTCTATGTTTATTCTGACTATTCAGGTGTGTTTCTTGTAGGCAGCAGAAGGTTGGCTTCAGTTTTTTGATCCATTTCGCCACTCTGTGCCTCTTAACGGGTGCATTTGGTCCATTGACATTGAGAGAAATAATTGTCATGGGATTTACTGCCATCTTTGTGTAGAAGTTTGGTGTGTTTTTTGTTCTGTCTTGTCTTTAGAATAGATCTTTCAGTTTTTCTTTTAAGGCTGACTTTAAGTCTGTAAAGTTTTTGAGCTGTTGTTTATCTGTGAAGCCATGTATACTTCCTTCAAACCTGAAAGTGAGTTTTGCTGGGTGCAGTATTCTTGGCGAAGCATTTATTTCATTGAGTTTTGTCACTATATCCCACCACTGCCTTCTGGTCTTGAGTGTTTCTGGTGACAGGTCTGCTGTAAATTTCAAGGATGCTCCCTGGAATGTAATTTCCCTTTTTGATCTTGCTGCTTGCTGTATTCTATCTCTATCTGTGGGATTCATCATTGTGACTAGGATGTGTCTTGGGGTGTTTCTCCTGGGGTCTTTTTTAGTTGGTACTCTTCGGGCATGCAGGATTTGGTCACGTTTTCTTTACCTCTGGTAGTTTCTCTGTGATGATGTTCTTGACTGTTGATTCTTCCTGGAGATTTTCTTCTTGGGTCTCTGGGACTCCCAATGATTCTAAAGTTGTTTCTGTTGAGCTTATCAAAGACTTCTATTTTCATCTGTTCATATTCTTTGAGTAATTTTTCCATTGTCTGATCATTTGATTTAAGGCTTTTTTCCAATCTCTTCTGCTGTGTAAAGTTGTTATGCATCGCATCTTCAAGCGCACTAATTCTATCCTCAGCTGCTTTTTTTTTTTTTTTTGGTTTTTGGGCCACACCCTGTGACGCTCAGGGGTTACTCCTGGCTATGCGCTCAGAAGTTGCTCCTGGCTTCTTGGGGGACCATATGGGACGCCGGGGGATCGAACCGCGGTCCATCCTAGGCTAGCGCAGGCAAGGCAGGCACCTTACCTCCAGCGCCACCGCCCGGCCCCCCTCAGCTGCTTTTAACCTGTTGGAAAGCTCATCCATTATGTTCTTCAATTCGTCTACTGAGTTTTTCAGAACTGTTATTTGACCTGATATTTCAGTTTGGAGTTTTCTGATTTCTATCTTCATATTCTCTTGATTTTTATTAGTGTTCTGATCTATACTTTCTTTGAGTTCTGTAAGCATCCTCCATATTTCTTCTCTAAACTCCATTTCTGAAAGACTGCTTAGGTGGTTAGCCATTGTTGGGTCATCAGAGTTTCCATTTTCATTCTCTATGGCTGAAGTTGGTCTGCGTAGTTTCCCCATTGTCACGCTAATGCTGTGGGTTTTTCTACGTGTTGTGGTGGTATTCATTGGCTAGGTGGAGTGCGCGGCCCTCTTTGCGGCCGCGCTCCTCTGCTTCAACCCCTTAAAGGTGGGCTTAAGGGGGCCAGCAGAGTCAGCTTTATCTGCAACTCCGGCCCAGAAACACTCACCTCAGCTGAGGCAAGCCGTCAGGGGATGAATGCCAGAGAAGATCAAAGTTCACAGGTTGAAGCAAGCCAGGGGAAGCCCCAAAATGTCTGCCGAGCTTAAGGGGCCCAGCAGAGTTTATCTTATCCACAACTCCCGCCCAGAAAGACACATCTCAGCCGAGGCACGCCCTCAGGGGATTAATGCCTGAGAAAATCAAAGTTCCCAGGTTGAAGCAAGCTGGGGTAGGCCCCAAAATGTCTGCTGAGCCTAAGGGGCCCAGCAGTCAGCTTTATCCGCAACTTCGGCCCGGAAACACTCACCTCAGCCGAGGCAATTCGTCAGGGGATGAATGCCAGAGAAGATCAAAGTTCCCAGGTTGAAGCAAGCCAGGGGAAGCCCCAAAATGTCTGCCGAGCTTAAGGGGCCCAGCAGAGTCTCAGACTCCAAGCTCTTTACTTCTTAGTCTTTCTAATACTATACTTAGGACCAATTACTCTCATCATGATCATACATATATGTTATTTTTCAAATGTGAAAAATAAGTCTTTAAAATGAACTTATAACTATCTTACTGCTGAGTCAGCTTAGTACTATAGTTTTGTTTTGTTTTGTTTTGCAATACCAGGTATGGATCCCAGGTCTCACAAATGGAAAGCATTTGTGCTGTACCAATGAATCACAGTTCAGGTCCCTGGATCAATTTAAAACAAAAAAGACACACAAAATTATATACATATATACATACATACATATATATATACATATTTTAGTTTGGAAGGCTATGGAAGGCTTACTGTGGAACTGAAGATCCACTATTTCTTCATTCCCAAAAAATTCCCAAATAAGGTTTCAAAAAAAGAATACAAATAGGAGGGGTAGATGGGGGGGAACGACTACAAACCATGATACTTACCAGAAAACATAATGCGAAATTTTTCCAATACTTCTGCTTGGTCCAACCAAACATCAGATACAAAAACAAACATGGCATCTTTATTCTCATCTTCCAGTTGTTTAAGTTTTGCAGAACTTTTCACGGATATATTAGAAGGCCCACCAAAAAAATTTATATTTCCATAGTATGCCCTAAGTAATAATAAAACATTATCTTTATATTATCTCTAAGCTAGTAAAGACACTTTAAAATAATTTTACAAAGTTAGGTAATTTCTAATGTTATTTGTAAAGCTTACACAGTAAACACATTCAGGGCCTACAAATATACTAATGCCACTGAGGATGAAGTCAGGATTTTTTTCCAAGCATTAAGAAGAAAAGTTAAATGTTGTAAAATAATGGGACCAGAGAGATAGCACAGCGGTAAGGCATTTGCCTTAGACACAGAAGGACGGTGGTTCGAATCCCAACATCCCATATGGTCCACCGAGCCTGCCAGGAGCGATTTCTGAGCATAGAGCCAGGAGTAACCCGAGCACTGCTGGGTGTGACCCAAAAACCAAAAAAAAAAAAATGTTGTAAAATAAGAACGGAAGCAAAACAAAAGCAGAAAAAAAATTTAAATAGTAAGTAGTTGGCTATATTTGTGTCTTTTTGTTGTTATGAGACCATACCTGGCAGTGCTCAGGGATTATTCCTGGCTCTCCATTAGGTAATCAATCCAGGAGGTACCTGAGGGACCATATCTGGGACCAAATCTGGGTCAGCTGCAGCAAGACAAAGCCTTGCCAACTATACTATCTCTACAACCTCTTTTAAAATGGACCAATAAAAATTGGGGGGGGCCACACACCAGGCTGTGCTCAAGGATTACTCCTGGCTCTGCACTCAGAAATCACTCTTGTTAAACTGAGGGGATCATATGGGATGCTGAGGTCAAACCCTGGTCAACCTCATGCAAGGCAAAAACCCTACCTGCTGTGCTATTGCTCTGGCCCCAAACTTGGAAAAAAAAAAATGTTCCTCTGCAAGAAATTAAGAAAAATGGGTACATCAATAACCAGTTAAAGTCTCAAAAATCACTTAACTAAGCAATTCAATGTCTAGAAATCTGTCTTATGGTTAGGGAGATGACTCTAAAGGCTGTAGCATGTTTGTGTGCAGGAGACAAAGGGTGTGGCCAAAAAAAAAAAAGAATATATCAGCAGAATGTCAAAGAAAATAATATTTCTTGACATTAAAAAATGATGATTTGGGGCCAGAATGGTAGCACAGAGATAGGGCATTTGCCTTGCATGTGGCTGACCCAAGACAGACCTCAGTTGGATCCTCAGCATCCCATATGGTCCCCCAAGCTAGGAGTGATTTCTGAGCGAATAGCCAGGAGTAACCCCTGAGCGTCACCGGGTATGGTCCAAAAAACCAAAAAAAAAGAAAAAAGATTATATGCTTTTTTATGTTTTATGTTTGTTTTGTTTTTGAGCCATACCAGCAGTGCTTCAGGCTTTCTCTTGACTGTGCTCTGGGATCTCTCCTTGCAGGGCTTGAAGGAATCAAACCTTTGTTGACTACATGCAAGACAAGCACCTTACCCACTGTACTATCATTTTGGACCCTGACTGCACATTATTATACAAAGCCCCATTACAAATGAATGTATAGTATTACTCATTTTAGTGTTTTGCTCTATCTTTTTGGTGTTGATTCTTGTTATTCACCATAGCTCTGTTTCTGCATATATTGCATTAGGAATACTTAAACTTTTATCCTAAATAAAATAATATATGCATACATGTATCAGATAGATACAATCTTTATTTTTTTTTTTAGATAGACACAATCTTAAATCCCTTAAAAAAAAAAAAAAAAAAAAAAAAAAGCAGGGCCCGGAGAGATAGCACAGCTGCATTTGCCTTGCAAGCAGCCGATCCAGGACCTTGGTTGGTTCGAATCCCGGTGTCCCATATGGTCCCCCGTGCCTGCCAGGAGTTATTTCTGAGCAGACAGCCAGGAGTAACCCCTGAGCAACGCCGGGTGTGGCCCAAAAACAAAAACGAAAACAAAAACAAAAAAAGCACCACTGGGAGACTCTATTTTCTTTATTGTACAAAAAAGAAAATAAGATTCATACTCAGATGTGTTACCTTAAGCTGCCCTAATAATGTGTCAATGTTGGGGTTCAAACCCTTTTCAAAACTCCCAGAGTTGGATCAGAGAGATGGAATACTGGCTAGGGTGCTTGCTTTATTTGTGGTCAAGATTAGATTAAATCCAATACTACACAGAGACCCCCCATGCACTACCAGAGCACAGAGCCAGACAACACTGCTTGGTGTGCCCCCCCCCCAAAAATAAAGTTTATTACAATTAAGCTTGAATCATATATAAGGCCCAACTTTCTAAATCTCCTTTCTCTTTGCATACTGACACACAGTTTGAGCCCTTATAATAATACCTCAATTATTACTAACTGCATTACAAAGATCTTACAGAGATTAATTTAAACATGCTTGTACCTAGTAGTACAAGAGGGTTCGGTGGGTGGAAATCCAAATGCATTAACATGAAACACTTGATCTTCAAACCAACCTGAAAGAAGGAACAAATCACTTTCATTTATCCTATTCTGAAGAGACAAAACAATGAAACACAAAACAATTATGCTAGGCTATCATCTCATCGTGGTCTATTAACTGCAGAAAGAGCCAATCTGAGCTACAAAATAACTTCAGGTTTAAAAACAGTCTCAGTCCTATTTTTAAAATTTTCTCAAAATCAATTAACAACTGCAATTTTTTATTTTTAATTTTATGCTACTTGAGTATAATGATTAAATATTTAGATAAAGATATGCTCTATTATATGACTCTCTCAGTAAAATCTAGTGGGTTGCTTTCTGCATTTTGTTTAGGGCAATACCAAACAATGTTCAGCACTTATTCCTGGTTTTGCTCTTAGGAATTACACCTGGATAAGCTCAGGACCGCACGGGGTTCAAAGCAAGTGTCCTGCCCACTAATATCACAGAGACCCAAATTTAGTTAAGGTTGGCTGGTTGGCTTTTTGGACCACATCCAGAGGTGCCAGGGATTATTCCTGGCTCTATGCTCAGAAGTTACTCCTGGCAGGCTCAGGGGACCAAATGGAATGCTGGGGATCAAACCTGGGCCAGATGCATGCAAGGCAAATGCCCTACCCACTGTGCTATTGCTCTGGTCCCTCAAATCTAGTTATTTTTTTTTACCCAACTTTATTGCAAATATAAATCAAATCCCATATCATTCCCCCTTTAAATGTGTACAATCTTGTGTACAATCTCTGGGTTTCAGCATATTCATAAGTTGTACAGCAGGGGTCTCAAACTCAATTTACCTGGGGGCCGCAGGAGGCAAAGTTGGGGTGAGGCAGGGCCGCATAAGGGATTTCGCTTACCGAATATTCGCAATAAAAATCGCATTAGTAAGAAAAAAAATAGCAACAAATAGCAACAAATTGCATTAAACAATTTGTTTAATGGAATGGAACTGCTCGGGGTATGCGAATTTTTAATGCGATTTTTTTTCTTACTAATGTGATTTTTACCAAATAATCGTGAATACTGCGATATTTGAAGGCCGGCCACAGGCCACAAAATGTTGTACAGAGGGCCACAAACGGCCCGCAGGCCACGAGTTTGAGACCCCTGTTGTACAGCCATCAGCACTAGGTTCAGAATTTTTTTTTTGGTTTTTGGGCCACACCAAGTGATGCTCAGGGATTACTCCTGGCTATGCGCTCAGAAATCGCTCCTGGCTTGGGGGACCATATGGGACGCCAGGGGATCAAACTGCTTTCCATCCTAGGCTAGCACATGCAAGGCAGACACCCTATCACTTGTGCCACCGCTCCAGCCCAAGAATATTTTATTATCTCCCAAAGAAAACCCAGAATGATGAGCAGCAGTTCGAGTTTTTTGTTTTGGCTTTTGGGTCATGCCTGGTAGTGCTTGGACCTTATTGTGGACACAGTTCAATCTGTTGCTAGAGGTTGACTCCAAATGCTCAAGGGGACCTTGCCATGCCAGGCACAGAATCTGGATCTCCCACATGTAGTCTGTGTGTATGTCAGCGCTTTAAGTGATCCCTTCTCAGAGTTATTTTATTATCAAAACTATGCTTTCATAATCATAATGATGATCCTATATGTAGAATCATATTTTAAACAATTTACAAATGTTTTCAGAGTACAAAGACTTAGACAAGAAAAAAGGATACTGGCTTACCTTCGGCTAAGACAAAGCACGACTCTGTGTATAAGCCACTATGAAACTGGTACATGAAGGTTAAAAAAAATGCTTCTATACTATGGTGAGAAAGTCAACTTAACTTTTGATACCAACAGTACTGCTTAATAATACAAAGACTTCACATCTGAAACTGTGCAGGGACTGTAACTTTTTAAAAGAAAGTTTTAAGTTCGAAATATCTCCAGGGAACCAGAGCAATAGGAATAGCATTTGCCTTACAAATGGTCAACATGGATTCCTGGCACCCTATATAGCATCCTCACCTTCATATAGATCGCCAGGAGTGATCCCTGAGTGAAGTGCCAAGAGTATTCCATGAGCACTGCCAGATGTCACTCTGAACCTGCCCCCCTCCAAAAAAATAAAGTCTCCAGGTCTGATTCCCAGAGCCTGCTAATACCGACAGCATTGCTCATTCTCAGCATATTATAATAAATTTCCTCGGTGATCTATCTATCTGGGTTCTCCAACTGAGGGGAAATAAAAATTGTTTTGTCTCTTTATTTGAGTAACTTCTTTTGGGGCTCACCTTGCAATGCTCAGGAGTCACTCCCAATGTGCTCAGAAGACCAAGGGTGCCAGATACCAATCAAGGACTTCCCAGGGCCAGAGCAAAGCACAGCAGGTAATGTGTTTGCCTTGCATGTGGCTGACCCAGGTTTGATCCCTGGCATCCCATATGGTCCCCCGAGCCCATCAGGAGTAATTTCTGAGTGTAGAGCCAGGAGTAACTCGAGTGCCACAGGCATGACCCCCCCAAAAAATAAAAAATAATAAAAAATAAAAAAACCAGGAAATCATGCACTCAGACCCTTGATTAATCTCTCCAGCCCTGTTTTTCTTAAATTATGTGCCTGAATTTGATACAAATATTGTTACATAAATAAACCAAATATGTAAATCTGGGAATAGAGATAGATATTCAGTTACCCCAATTCATATAAAAGATTTTTAAAACAAAGGATATAGCTTTATTGAGATCTACTTGCACTGTTCCTGTTGGATCTTCTAGAAAATATTTTCCCTGAAAAAGATATATATATAATATTATGTATAAATGTATTAATCTATGTGCTATAACAGAATTAAACATTGAAAATTTTGGCTAAAGAATAAGTATAGACTTCATTTAATGTTTTTAAAATATGCAGTTTCTAGTCCAGACCTTTCTTTACTTTTTTTTTTTTTTTTTTTTTTTTTGGGTCACACCTAGCAGTGCTCAGAGGTTAGTCCTGACTCTGAACTCAGAAATCACTCCTGGCAGGCTTGGGGGACCATATGGGATGCCGGGAATAGAACTGGGGTCCATCCTGTGTTGGCCACATGCAAGGCAAATGCCCTACTGCTGTGTATTGCTCCAGCCCCCTTTTCTTTGCATTTACTAATTTGGTACCTCCAATTAATTCCTTGTGATTCAGATTCTTTGTCAGTATCTGAGGAATGACTAATACAAACAGACTAAGTGATGCAAAGGGGATAGTCACTGGCTACCATAAGGAGCACCTCACCAGATAGCTTCACCCAACAGTCAATAGCATCTCTAAAAAACAAGGATGGGGTCTGCAGAAACATTAATTCTTAATTCAATAACAGGTCACTCACAAATTATTTTAATATCATATAAACTAACCCTATATGAAAGACACAACTTCCTATGTCCTATGAAACTGAATAAGATGAGAAGGTGACTTGTAGTTAAAGTACTCAATGAGATATGAATAAATTCAATAATATTCAACAATATTATAGTTAAGAATGGTGAACCGTGCTCACTTTGGCAGCACACATACTAAAATTGGAACGATACCGAGATTAGCATGGCCCCTGCACAAGGATGACACAAATTCGTTGAAGTATTCCATATTTAAAAAAAAAAAAAAAAAGAATAGTGAACTGGATAGATAGCACAGTGGAGAGGGTATCTGTCTTGCAAGCAACCTACCTGGGTTCAATCCCTGGTATCCCAAATGCTCCCCTGAGCACCACCAAGAATGATTCCTGAGCAGAGAACTTGGAGTAACACCTGCGCACTGCTGGATATGCTACCCCCCCCCTCAAAAAAAATATATTCTATGTTTTCTCTCCAAATACTCTATGTAATAAACATCTAAAGGCTGAAAATTGATGCTATTAAGTTTACTTATTTTATGTTTTAGTTTTTGTTTTTTTTTAACTCACTGTTCTATTGCTCTGGGCCCTACTTATTTATATTTTATTTTGGGTCACATCCAGCAGTTTTTAGGACTTACTCCTGGCTCTGTGCCCAAAAATCATTCCTGACCACATATAGTGGGACCATATACAGTAATGGGAATTGGACCAGGGTCAACCACATACAAGGTAAGCACAGTGACTTCTGTACTATCTCCCCAACCCTGATGGTATTAAGCTCTACTTACCTCCTTCAACTGGGTTATCATTCCAAGAACAATTACATCTCCAATTTTTGTTGTACTGCCCAATAAAGTTTCTATTGTTTTAAGCTACAACAAAGCAAAATAAACTCTTAGAGAAAATATGTACAATTATATTCTACTGTACAAGTATAATTTTTTTTCAAGGATGGATCACACCCAGCAGTGCTCAGGGCTTACTCTTGACAGCATTCAAGGGCATTCTGAGAAGAATCATAAGGGATGTTAGGGATCAATTCTGGGTCTGCCACATCCAAGATAAGAGTCTCACCCTCTGTACTATCACTATGGCCCCTGTATGTTCTTTTTGTACAATAGCAATTATCTTCTTCCAATCTCTGGCTTGTTTATGACCTTCTAACATTATTTCCTATCTTCAAGATAGGAAACTAATGTTTTATCCAAGAGTAAATGTTCCCTCCCTCCCTTTCCCACAAGCAGACACGGCTGCACCTCAGTCTCGCTTTTTCTTATTTTTCCCCCTTTCCCCCCTTTTTTTCTCCTTTTTTCCTCCCTTCCCCCTTCACCATTTCCCCTCAAAAAAAAAAACAAACAAAAACACAACAACAAAGAGTAAATGTTGCTTTTGCAGAGTATAAAATTAAATAAAACTTAAGAAAATAATGTTCTTTTTTTTTTGGGGGGGGGCACACCCCATGACGCTCAGGGGTTACTGCTGGTTATGCACCTAGAAGTCGCTCCTGGCTTGGGGGACCATATGGGACCCAGGGGATCGAACCGCAGTCCGTCCTAGGCTAGCGCTGGCAAGGCAGACACCTTACATCTAGCGCCACGTGCCGGCCCCGAAAATAATGTTCTTATGAAAAGCTTTATGATGGCTTTAGAAAATTATACCCTAAAGAAACACCACATCAAGTCTGGCCCTTACCAATACCTAAAGTTTCACATCATATTCTGAATAATGATAAATACATTTATTTTTAAATATATAGGAACCATGACACATGGTATGGACATGATGTATATTATATGCCCAACAAGTATGGGCATATATAGCTCAGCCAGTTAAATATTAACCAGTGATCCAGTTTCATTTAAAATTCAATAAACTACATTTCAGCAATAAGTATTAAATGTGTATACTTCCACCTTCTAAATAATTAGGATAATGCTCAAACCTGAAATTTGCTTCCACTTTCATCAGGGTTAGACCCAATCACTGGAGGAGTAAACAATTCATGTCTGCATGTCCGCTATAAAAAACAAAGTCCATACATACGAAATATTAATGCATACATTTAAAACTAAAATACCCTTATCAAGGGCTTTAAACTGTTACAGGGCTTGCTCTTCAAGCCCTGTTCTGACAGCTTTACTTAGGGCTTATTCACAGCTCTGTGCTCAGGGATCTCTGCTGGCAGATGCTAGGGATCAAACCTGGATTAGCATGTGCAAGAGCCCTCTCTGCTGTACCGTCTCTCTGGCCCTCTGCTCATATCTAAGTAAGAGATATTCAATAAATAATATTTTGCTTTACTACTTCACCTCCTCTTGGAATTCATTTATGTGAGAGAAAGGCGATAGATACAGAACACCTGTGTCAAGGTTAGGACAGACTTTGTCAGTTCTGACCTAAGCTAGGCACTTCCCTGAGCACTAGGGAGCACTGATGGCTAAGGTGGGTAGAACAGACAGATGCGTAAACTCTTTTTTGTCTGGAATCTACCTCTCTTACTCCCCAGTCTACCAAGCCAAGGACAATAGGCCAAGAGAGTGATGCACATTGTGTTCCAGCCATTTCCAGGCTCTTATAGTTAAGCTGGAAGGATAGCAATTATGTGAGGCCAATTCATCAGAAACTAACTAACTCTCTCTCTCTCTCTCTCTCTCTCTCTCTCTCTCTCTCTCTCTCTCTCTCTCTCTCTCTCTCTCTCTCTCTCTCTCTCTCTCTCTCTCTCTCTCTCTCTCCTCTCTTCTGTCTGCCTACCTCTCACACATACTTCATCTGAACTATATCATATACCCCTCTTACCAGGACACTTCTATAGAAAGGGTAAAATGGGGTTCCTAGCTCCTCCTCCACAAAGACTGTCCCTCATGCCATCGCAACTGGGCCCCTGGAGTTGGTTCCCAAACCCCTCCTGCATCAACTTTAGGATTCTTCCTCTCTGGATCCTCCCACTTCCCCCAGAGGCCAGATCACATCCCTTTCTGATTTTCCCAACCTCTGTCGGCTGCGTCCAAACTTGCCTCCCTTAGGCCCTAGACACTTCTCCCACTGGTCCAGGGCCAGGGACTAGGCTAAACATGTGAGCTGAGAGGACAAAATTCAGCTGTGATTTAGAGAGGACAGTCCACCTAAACTTCAGGTCCTCACCTGTGAAGGCCTAAGCTGTCCTGGTTGACTTCTGTGTCTTTTCTGGGACTTCCACCCAGAGGACGCAATAGTAAGGAACCTTGTGCACAGTATCTTCAACCATCTCTGCCACACAGCTAGTACACCCTGAACACTCCCTACACCCCCTGACTTGGCTCCCAAGGTATCTGCCCTTGGGCTACAATTTTTTTTTCTTTTTAGTTTTTGGGTCACACCCGGCGGCGCTCAGGGGTTACTCCTGGCTGTCTGCTCAGAAATAGCTCCTGGCAGGCACGGGGGACCATATGGGACACCGGGATTCAAACCAACCACCTTTGGTCCTGGATTGGCTGCTTGCAAGGCAAACACCGCTGTGCTATCTCTCCAGGCCCTGGGCTACAATTGATGGGCCCAAGTGGCCACTGACCAGCAAGACCTTGGAAAATGGAAAATTTGTCTTTTCTAGTTTGGATAGAGGAATTTCTTCTCTATTCTGGGTCCTGATCCTTGATGGCAAATCTCTTCCCCCAATCTCTGGTTTATCACATTTTGACATTATTCATTATTTCTCTATTTTAAATATATCCATATTTTTCTCCTGGGGTGGGGATAGGTGGTTGGATCACAAAAGAGTAACCCATGGTGGTGCTCAGAGGACCATATGCAGTACAGAAATATCAAACTAGGGTCAAAAGGACACAAGGCAAGAGTCTTAATCTCTATACTCTTTCTTTTTAGGGTGGGTACATGTACAGTCTCAGTACAGTGATGATTCTGGTGTCATCATGAAGGGGGGCGCTGGAACTTGTACTTCTACTCCTTAAGCCATCTCCCTTGCCCCTTCAAAATTTTCTTTATGTTCAACATTGGGCATTTAGATAAGCCATATGTTATCTATTTTAGTGTAATTCTATTTTCTTCTAAAAGCTTTAAGTTTCTCTTTTCTTTTATATCATTTATCATCAGTTATATGCAATATATATGTGTGGGTGTGTGATCTAATTTTATTTTATTTTGGGAATGAAAGTTTATTGCCCTTAAACACTTAGAAAAATTGTGGTGGATCAGAGGGATAGCTCAATGGGCTAAGAACTGGCTTTTCAAAAACAAACAAAAAAGAAACAATAAGTAAATACAATCCGTGGCTTATCAAAAACATGTAACAAACATCAGCTATTAATTTTTTATAATTATCATTAATGCAAAAGGAAAGACTTCTTTGTCTTAATTTTTTTTTGGGGGGGGGGGGTTGGATCACACCCAGCAACGCTCAGGGATTACTACAGGCTCTATGCTCAAAAATCGCTCCTGGCAGGCTTGGGGGACCACATGGGATGCCAGGATTCAAATCACCGTCCTTCTGCATGCAAGGCAAACACCCTACCTCCATGCTATCTCTCCGGCCCGTCTTAATTTTTCTTAACATATATTTATCTTTGGGCTACACCTAGCAATGCTCAGGATCCTGGCTCAGCACTTAGAAATAACTTCTGGTGAGCAAAGGGGACCATATGGGATGGGAGGTCAGAGACTGAACCAGAGTCAGTCACATGCAAGGCAAACCTCTCAGTCCCCCAAAAGTTTCCATTTTAATTTTGCATTTCCTTATATGGTCTCAAGTATAGAGATCAATAATCAATCAAATGACAAACTCTGAACTACAAAGTTTCAGCTTTTAATTTATCCCTGGGTCTAATCTAAGCTGAAACAATCTCCTTCCCCACTCACCACCCCCAATTTACCTGGTGCAAGATGGTATAACGTTCACAGAACAGCTCTGCTTTATCTCTTGCTGTTCCAAATAAAGTTGGTGGAGGGTGGTTGGTCAGTGACAGGCTAGGAAAAAAAAAAGAATTGTTCATTTATAATTATCATTTTGGTAGATCAAACATAAAACATGAAACTACATACCCTCTAAAATACATTTGTATATTCATTTAAAATTAGCTTACAATCAATAGTTCTATACTTACGGAAGAAATTTTTTTCTTTCTGAATTATACACAAAGCGTGGAATATCAAATGCTCCTATAATATTGAAAATATGTTCTCTGAAAAACATTCCACAAAAAGACTAAATTAACTAAAACATTATTTCAAGTGAACATGACATTTACATGTTTATATATATATATATATATATATATATATATATATGTTATTCACCAAACATGTATACAATTCTTGTAGTGCCAAATACAGGATAAACTTTCTAGCTTTTCTCAAGATATATAAAGCACTATCAATATTCTCAAGCAAACACAAAACACACTCAAATTGAAAGGCATGTAGCATCAGGTGTAAGCATCAGGTGCAAGCATCAGGTATGGGTTCAATATCCAACATTGCACATGGTTCCCTGAACACTGTCAGGAGTGATTCCTGAACATAGAGCAAGACCTGTGCACATTGAATATGGTCCGGTCACCAAAACAACAACAAAAAAGTAATCTAACACCTAGGGGTTGGAGAGTCAGTTAAAAGGCCAGAGCACAAGTTTTAAATCCGGAAGACCCAAGTTTGATTCCCAGCACCAAATAGTTCTGACCACTGCAAGCAGTGAGCTCTCAGCACTGAGGCAGGAGTAAGCCATAAGCATCACCAGATGTGGTCTCCTCCTCAAAAACAAATCACATTTTACATCTTAAAGAAAACTCTTCTACATACATCTGTACCATGTACATTTGTTAGTTGTAGGGCCACACTCAGGGCTTATTCCTGGGTCTGTGCTCAGGGATCACTTCTAGTGGGATTCAGATGTTCATATGTGGTACTGAATATCTTGCAAATTTATATACGTACTATCAGGTATTTTAAAAGAGTTTTTAAATCAATCACAACATCAGAGTTGCGTGAGGGAAAAAGTTTAATCCCTAGAACAAAAACAAAACAAAACAAAACAAATTCCAAATTTAATCTTACAGTAAATTCTTCCCCACATAGGGAGTTCCTTTTCCTTTTTCCTATACTTTCCAATAAGCTTTAATACCATATTAAAAACAAACAAACAAAAACACCTTTCCTTTTAATCCCCAGAACCACATATGGTCCCCCAACCCCTACTAAAAGTGATTCCTGAGCAGACCCAGGAGTAACTCCTAAGCACTTATGGGTGTGAGCCAAAACCCAAAAGATTTATACATACATATAAAAAATAAAAGCAGTCAGGAGCTAGGGATGTGGCTCAAAGGTATAGCACTTGTCTCACATGTTTGAGGCCCTGCGTTCTATCCCAAAATCACTAAAAGTTAAAAACTTAAAACTAAGCAGTCAATAGCACTTCTAAAGGGGAGCTCAAGGGTAACAGGAAAGTTTCTTTTATCCACATACATTGTTTCATCTACAGACTGACTGCATTCCTGGACTGCTGTTTCCACCACAGATCGTTCAATCATGTTTGATGACACTGAAAAAAAAATTTTTTTAATCAATTTTTAAAAAGGGACATAAAAATCAATTTCCACAAGCAAGTTTTTTTCTAGATGTAATCTACAAACACTAACTGTGAGATTATAGTACTTTTCCTTTTGTTTTTGAGTTTACTGTTTGTTTTATTTTTTTTAAACTTTATTAATTTATTGATTGATTGGTTTGGGGGCCACACCCAGAGGCACTCAGGGGTCACTCCTGGCTCTGCACTCAGAAATCGCCCCTGGCAGGCTGGGGGACCATATGGGATACCAGGGGGTTAATCTGGGTCCCTCCCAGGTCGGCCACATGCAACGCAAATGCCCTACCGCTGAGCTATCTCTCCAGCCCCTACTGTTTGTTTTATTTCTTGGTGCCAGGGAGTAAACCCAAGTCTCATGCATGAAGGCATGTACTTTACCATTAAATCATATCCCTCTAGTTTATAGTTTTTCTCCTATACTTTATAGGAGGAAAAAATATCAACATTAGACGTGGCTCAAAATATACATAGTTATAGATATAGATATATATATAAATATATATCAGAGCCTTACTTTTCTAAATAAATAGCAAATCTGCTTTACAAACACTTCTGTAACCTTTTGGATTTAGTAAGCTATATTAGTATAACTTCTAACCACAAGTATTATGTTTCAGTAAGCATGGTAATGATAATAGCTACCACTGGAGTCAGATGTAACACTCAGTGATCAAGTACCTGCCTTACAACCCAGGTGCCCACAAAGGAAATACAAACTAGCTACCACATACTATACTTCTAATAAATGTGTACTCTACACAGTGTGTCACTGTATTATTCTAATAGATAAATGTTCCCTTTTTGTGGGGGGCACACCCCACAGAGCTCCGGGGTAATTCCTGGTGATATTCAGAGAACTAGATGGGTCAAAGGTGATCACACCTAGGTCAGCTACGTGCCACTGTGCTATTTCTCTGGCTCCCAGATGTGGAATTTTTTTTTTTTTTTTTTTGCTCAGGAGTTACTCCTGGTTCTATGCTCAGAAATCATTCCTGACAGGCTCAGGGGACCAAATGGGGTGCTGGGATTCGAACCACCGTCCTTCTGTGTCTAAGGCAAATGCCTTACCGCTGTGCTATTTCTCCGGCCCCCCAAATGTGGAATTTTTGATAGGCTGAATAACCTGTCCAGTAACACATCTAGAAGAGATAAATAACAATACAAAATGAAATCTGATTTCACAACAGGCTATGTTTCCAGGCAAAATGCATGTGCCTGCTTTCCAGTGCACCACAGACTGCTGTGTGTAAACTTAATAAAGGGTACACTAACAAGGAGTACATCCTTTAATGAGCAATGTAACTAAAAAAATTGTTCAAGCAGGCCAGCAAGAAGTACAGGAGAGAAGTGCTGGCTGATCTCTTATTCCATTCCCAGCACCACATATGCTCTGCAGGGTCACCTCGGAATTTAGCTAGGAATAGTTCCTGAGCATCACAGGGTGTGATACAAAAAAGTGCAACTTCCATGGGACAGGAACAATATTACAGTAGGTGGGGTGCCTGCCTCACGTGGCAGACCGGGTTAAATCCCTGGTTAAAATCCATCTGATCAGAGACAGAGAGATAGCACAGCAGTGGGGTGTTTGCCTTCCATGCATGCCGCTGACCCAGGAGGGGCCCGGTTCGATTCCCAGCCTGCCAGGGGCTATTTCTGAGCACAGTCAGGAGTGCTCCCTAAGTACCACTGAATGTGGCCCAAAAAACCAATCAATAATCAATAAATAAAGTTTAAAAAAAAATCCATCAGGGGCCAGCGAGGTGGCGCTAGAGGTAAGGAGTCTGCCTTGCAAGTGCTAGCCAAGGAAGGACCGCAGTTCGATCCCATATGGTCCCCTCAAGCCAACGGCAATTTCTGAGTGCTTAGCCAGGAGTAACCCCTGAGCATCAAATGGGTGTGGCCCCGAAAACCAAAAAAAAAAAAAAAAATCCATCTGATCCCCCAGATCTGCCAGAAGTGATCCCTGAGTACAGAGCCAGGAGGAGTAACCCCTGAGTATTGCCAGGTATGGCCCAAAACAAAGCAAAAAAAGATAGTAAGAGAGAAGTATAAAAGACGGTTCTGGAAATTAGAAGTTACCCCTTGGGAAGACATGTTGCCCCAGGTATATATACTAATACATTGATACCTTGTAACTGAATCCTCAGTATCTGCTTCAGTCCATGTATCTCATGGAAGATATAGACCAACACTTAAGAGACATCAGAACTTGTTACTTACAGGGTTGCTTTTCCACTGCATCAATGATCTTTTCCAATGCATCCTCAAGCTCCACTTCATTGATAGACTGGAGAGCTTCTAGAAGGTATTTAGTAGCTTCACTGATAAGAGAGGGTACAAAAAGAGACAATTTGCAATTAAGGCTAAAAGGCTTAATACCAAACTGCCAAGTACTCATCAATTCTTGCCTTGAAATCAAGTCATTCTTTCTTAATAAGGAGTACTTATCTTTTCTGTGTTTATTAAATAAATTCTTCCTTTAACCTAAAATACCCTTCTTTTTTTTTTCTGGTTTGGGATCACACCCAGCAGTCCTCAGAGGTTACCCCTGACTCTGCATTCAGGAATTACTTCTGGCAGTGTTCAAGTTACCACATGGGATGCTGGGGAATAAAAGCTGGGTTAGCCATGTGCAAAGCAAATGCCCTACCTACTGTACTATTGCTCAACTCCCCACATAACCTTCCTTTTGGGGGGGGTTGTTTTGTTTTGTGGCCACACCTGGTGATGTTCAGGGACTATATAGGATGTGGGTGATTGAAACCTGGGTTGGCCTTGTGCAATGCAACCGCCTAACCCACTGAATTCAAGACTCCGCCCTACTCCTCACATACACAATATTTCTTTTTTTTTTTTTTTTTTTTGGTTTTTGGGCCACACCCGGCGGTGCTCAGGGGTTACTCCTGGCTGTCTGCTCAGAAATAGCTCCTGGCAGGCACGGGGGACCATATGGGACACCGGGATTCGAACCAACCACCTTTGGTCCTGGATCGGCTGCTTGCAAGGCAAATGCCGCTGTGCTATCTCTCCGGGCCCCACAATATTTCTTAAATACTCAAGGCATATCCTTCTAAGCAGCCTCCCTAGACTAGTTTTACAAGCTGCAATTGCCCCTCCTTTCTGAAACTGTTAGGCCCCCACATATATATATATACACACATACCTAAGTAAATATATATATATATATATATATTTAAGATCTTGCGCATGAAACTGCCTAATATTATTATTTGACATTTGAAACAGGACTTTACCTCAATGTCCCGACCAAAACATTCTTTCATATGTATATATATAGACTTGATAATGCATTTGCTTAAAGTATCAGTAATTTCTTTTTTTATTAATTGGAAACTAAAAAATTAGAATATCTAAAGCAACCCTTAGGGGGGAAAATAGATGGGAGGCATCACTTTCCCAAACTTTTCTCTTTTTTTTTTTTTAGATTTTGGGCCACACCTGACAGCACTCAGGAGTTACTCATGGCTCTGCACTCAGAAATCACTCCTGGCAGGCTTGGGGGACCATATAGGATACCAGGAATCAATTCTATCCAGGGTCAGCTGTGTGCAAGACAAACACTGTACCACTGTGCTATCATTCTGGCCATTTTCTTTTTTTTTTTTTTGGTTTTTTTTGGGCCACACCGGCGGTGCTCAGGGGTTACTCCTGGCTGTCTGCTCAGAAATAGCTCCTGGCAGGCACGGGGGACCATATGGGACACCGGGATTCGAACCAACCACCTTTGGTCCTGAATCGGCTGCTTGCAAGGCAAACACCACTGTGCTATCTCTCCGGGCCCATTCTGGCCATTTTCTACAACTTTAAATTGTACCATAAAGCAATAATCATTAAAACAGCTTAGTACTGGAATAAAGACAGACCCTGAGACCAATGGAATAGACTTAAGTATTCAGGGAATGACCCCCAGACATACAATCAATTAATCTTCCATAAAGGGGTAAGAAATGCAAAATGGAGCAAGGAAAGCCTCTCCAACAAATGATGTTGGGACAACTGGTCAGCAATGTGCAAAAAAGCAAACTCAGATCTCTAACACCATGCACAAAGGTCAAATTAAAATGGATTAAAGACCTTGATATCAGACCTCAAACTATAAGGTATATAGAAGAAAATGTAGGGAAAATACTCCATGACATTGAGACTAAATGCATCTTCAAGGAGGAAACACTACCGTCCAAACAAATGGAAACAAAGATAAACAAATGGTAGAATGGTAGCAGCTTCTGCACTTCAAAGGAAATAGCAATCAGGGTAAAAAGGTCACCATGGAATGGGAGAAATTATTTACCCAATATTCATAAGATAAAGGGCTAATATCTGAGATATACAATGCACTAACAGAACTTAAAAGAAAAAAACATCTAACCCCATCAAAAACTGGGGAGAAGAAATGAACAGACATTTCCTCAAAGAAGAAATACAGATGACCAAAAGGCACATGAGAAAGTGCTCCAGGTCACTAATAGGGAGATGCAAATCAAAACAACAATGAGATATCATCTCACACCAGAGATTGGCACACATCACAAAGAACAAGAACAATCACTGCTGGATTGCATGTGAGGAGAAAGGAACTCTCATTTCCTGCTGGTGGTAATGCCATCTAGTACAGCCTTTATGCAAAACAATATGGAGATTCCTTAAAAAACTGGACATTGGGGCCAGAGCAGTGGCACGTGGTAAGGCGTCTGCCTTGGCTGCGCTAGCCTAGGACGGACCGTGGTTTGACCCCCAGCATCCCATATGGTCCCCCAAGCAAGGAGCAATTTCTGAGTGCATAGCCAGGAGTAACCCCTAAGTGTTACCGGGGTTGGAAAAAACAAAAACAAAACTGGTCATTGAGCTCCCATATGGTCCAGCAGTACCACTCTTAAGGATATACCCTAGGAACACAAAAACACAATACAATAATGCCCTCTGCACACTTTCTGTTTTGTTTTGTTTCGGAACACACCCGTTTGATGCTCAGGGGTTACTCCTGGCTAAGCGCTCAGAAATTGCGCCTGGCTTGGGGAGACTATATGGGATGCCGGGAGATGGAACTCCGGTCCTTCCTTGGCTAGTGCTTGCAAGGCAGACACCTCACCCACCCCAGCCCTCTGCACACTTACGTTCATTGCAGCACTATTTACAATAGCCAAAATCTGGAAACAACCTAGACACTCAACAACGTATGAGTGGCTAAACAAACTGTGGTACATTTACACAATGCAATAATATTTAGCTGTTAGAAAAATGTAGTCGCAAAATTTGCCTTTACATGAATGAATATGGAGACTATTACGCTGAATCAAATAAGTCACGGAAAGAGATTAAACACACAGAATAGTCTCACTCATTTGTGGAATTTAAAAAAAATAAAAATATAATAATACCCAGAGACAATAGAGATGAAGACTGGAAGGATCAGCCCATATAAAACTTACCACAGAGTGGTAAGTGCAATTAGAGAAATAACTACACTAACAAGTATCACGACAATGGTAGTGAGTGAGAGAAATAGAATGCCTGTCTTGAAGATAGGCAGGGATGGGGAAGGAGAAAAATGAAGGACATTTGTGATGGGAAAGTTGCACTAGTGAATGGGGGGTATGTATTTTATGGCTGATATCCAACTACGAACATGTTTGCAACCATAGTGCTTAAATAAGAAAATTATTATTTAAAAAAAAGAAAAGTCTAGAAAAGGCTTTGACATTTGAATATAGTCATAAAAGCAACACATTAAAATTACAGGAATCCCTGATTGAAATAAGAATAAAGCTCAGAATGAACAATCTGGTTAATTTAGCTAATTACATCTAGTCTTATAACAAGCTTAACATCAATGAGATTGTAATATCATCACACTAACTGTTCTATGGTGTGAGTTATTTTGTTGAGTATTTCATACTGTTATCCAGTTTATTACAGATGATGATCCTTCAGACCTAAAACTGTGCCAATCTTCAATACACTGATGGTTGATAAATAAGAGATAGTTGAGTCTCTAACATCATACATATTAGATGATTCCGGGTACATTTCTAGGACAGAAAAAGCTTATTATGCTATATAAGAATCTGATTCTCCAAATCTCAGTAGGCCCATCCAGTGTCTCTGTTGCTGCTTTCCAGCCTCGGGTTATTTATATGATCATTTCCTTCCATTTTTATTTCCCTGAAGCATGGATAGCACAGGTGACTTCTTTTGTGTTTGCTTTGTTTTCTGTTTGTTTGGGGGGCCACAGCCAGCAGGTGTTGGGGGCTACTCCTGGTTCTGCACACTCGAAAATGACTTCTTTCCCACTGTGCTCAGGCTGAGAGGAGCAGGGGCTGAAAAAGGGGCCAAGACCATGTGTCCATAACCCGCACCAGACGTCTGCTTCTACCTGCAGGAGGGACCCGTCCTGCCCGGGGAGAAGAGACACGCCAATCCAGAGCAGCGTAGGCTGAGATGCAGACTGACATCTCTCCTTGCATTTTAAATAAAGGTCTCTCCTTGAAGATCAAACACCTTCGCGGCGCTTCTTGCCGCTTAGGCGGCTGTCTGGTCCTGACTCAAACCTCCCGTCCTGCAAGCTGCCCAGACAGACTCACCCCCGGAGCAGAAAGCCACGCAGCTTGAAAGCCGAGAGAGTCCGACTTCTCAACCGATCCGGCGCCATGGTCGAGTTTTGGCGCCACCGTGAGGGTCCCGCCCCTTCCGGGGTGTATCCCACCAGCGTGCCCCGCCTTTTCCGGGGAGTGATCTTCTTCGGCCCCGCCCCTCCCGGTCGCCCCTCCCTTGTGCCAACTAACTACCTGGTGGTCCCTTTCAAAGATCCTTTTTTTTTTTTTTTCCATTTTTACCCCATGGAGAATGTATGCTCTGAAGAGCAAATGATCAAAATCCTGAATATATTGCTTATTAATTGAATGATTTTGTATAATTTCTGAGCTTTTATTTTCTCTCCTCTATTTTTTTTTTATAAAATCTTTATTTAACCACCATGATTACAAGTATGATTTCTTTCATTTTTACCCCAGGGAGAATGCATGCTCTGAAGAGTATATGACCAAAATCCTGAATATATTGCTTATTAATCTTGTATAATTTCTGAGCTTTTATTTTCTCTCCTCTATTTTTTTTTTAATAAAATCTTTATTTAGGGCCCGGAGAGATAGCACAGCGGCGTTTGCCTCGCAAGCAGCCGGTCCAGGACCAAAGGTGGTTGGTTCGAATCCCGGTGTCCCATATGGTCCCCCGTACCTGCCAGGAGCTATTTCTGAGCAGACAGCCAGGAGTAACCCCTGAGCATGGCTGGGTGTGGCCCAAAAAAACAAAAAAATAAAAATAAAAATAAAAAATAATCTTTATTTAACCACCATGATTACAAGCATGATTGTAGTTGGGTTTCAGTCATAAAAAGAATAACCCCCTTCACCAGTGCAACCTTCCCATCACCAATGCTCCACTCCATTCTCCCCCACCCCCGCCTGTGTTCAAGACAGGCATTCTACTTCTCTCACTCATTAACATTGCCAAGCTAGTTGTTAGTGTAGTTATTTCCCTAACAGAATTCACCACTCTTTGTGGTGAGCGTCATATTGTGAGGCTATGGCAGAGAACTTTGCAAGCTAAAGGCAGGAGGGATCCAACGCATGTTCAATGTCCATAAAGGACATTGCGATTTCTGCCTGACTCGTCCTCGACCTAACTGGAGGACACTGGCTGCCCTAGAGCAGCACCGGGGAAAGATAACAAGGTCCACAGCCATCACCAGCTTGTCATCCATTATGCCAGTCTGTGTAAGCAATTTAGGAAGTAGTTTCTTCCAACCTTAGTGAAGTCTTCAGATGATTAAGCAAAATCAAGAGAGACAGAATGAACCCGCCCAACAAGGCTATTTTTTTTTTTTTTTTTTTTTTTTGGTTTTTGGGCCACACCCAGCGGTGCTCAGGGGTTACTCCTGGCTGTCTGCTCAGAAATAGCTCCGGGCAGGCACGGGGGACCATATGGGACACCGGGATTTGAACCAACCACCTTTGGTCCTGGATCGGCTGCTTGCAAGGCAAACGCCGCTGTGCTATCTCTCCGGGCCCCCAACAAGGCTATTCTTACATTCGATAAAGAATATTATGTATTTTCTCCTGGTGTTTCAGGAATCTTGAAATGGATTGAATGTTACATTGTAAATCAGTGGTAATTATTTTATTATTTAGATGGCATAATGATACATGATGATGTATGAAAAAATTTTAAGGGGCCGGGCGGTGGCGCTAAAGGTAAGGTGCCTGCCTTGCCTGCGCTAGCCTCGGACGGACCGCGGTTCGATTCCCCCAGCGTCCCATATGGTCCCCCAAGCCAGGAGCGACTTCTGAGCGCATAGCCAGGAGTAACCCCTGAGCATTACCGGGTGTGGCCCAAAAACCAAAAAAAAAAAAAGAAAAAATTTTAAGAAATGAAAGAAGAATGACATGGAAGCTGAAGAATGATCTTTTTTTTTTCTTTGTTCTGTTTTGGTTTGGTTTGGTTTTTGGTTTTGGGGCCACACCCAGCAGCGCTCAGGGATTTCTCTGCACTCAGAAGTTGCTCCTGGCAGGCTTAGGGAACCCTATGGGATGCAGGAATCCCAGGTCAGCTATTTGCAAAGCAAATGCCCTGCTTCTCTCTCCTCTCTCTCTCTCTCTCTCTCTCTCTCTCTCTCTCTCTCTCTCTCTCTCTCTCTCTCTCTCTCTCTCTCTCTCTCTCTCTCTCTCTCTCTCTCTCTCTCTCTCTCTCTCTCTCTCCTCTCTCTCTCCTCTCTCTCTCTCTCTCTCTCTCTCTCTCTCTCTCTCTCTCTCTCTCTCTCTCTCTCTCTCTCTCTCTCTCTCTCTCTCTCTCTCTCTCATGAATCCCTTAAATTGCCAAGAGTGAAGAGTAAACTCTGAGCACCGCACCGCTGGGTGTGGGCACCCCTCCCCTCCCTGTGGAAAAATTATTAAATTCAAGTAGAGACCCTGAGCACCCTCTTTTTCATTTGCTTTTTGGCTTTTGGGCCACACCCAGTGATCCTCAGGGATTACTCCTGGCTCTGAGCTCAGAAATTACTCCTGGTAGGCTCAGGGAACTAATATCTAATACCGGGGATAGATTACCTACCCATTGTTATCATCACTCAGGGCCCCCCTTTTTATACTTTGTCTTTCATATTAAGATGTTAGAGATTAAAAAAGAATAAGAAACCAGAGATAGGGGGCCCGTTTGCCTTGCAAGCAGCCGATCCAGGACCAAAGGTGGTTGGTTCGAATCCTGGTGTTCCATATGGTCCCCCGTGCCTGCCAGGAGCTATTTCTGAGCAGACAGCCAGGAGTAACCCCTGAGCACTGCCGGGTGTGGCCCCCCCCAAAAAAACAAAACAAAACAAAAATACAGAGATAGGAACCAGCACAATAGTAGGATGGGCTGGGTTCTATTCCATTTGGTCCCCCGAGGCTGCCAGGAGCAATTTCTGAGCATAGAGCCAGGAGTAACCCCTAAGCACCGTCAGGTGTGGCACAAAAACAAAAACAAAAACAAACAAAGGAACCAAAGGAACGATGGATCAGCAAAATCCATTGACTATTTTTTATTTTTAATTGTTTTGTCCCTGATTTTTTAATTCTTTATTATAAATTATCATTTACCAAGTTGTTCATAATACAGTTGTTTCAGGCATTAAATGTTCCAATACCAGTCTCACCACTAGTGTGACCTTCACTCCACCAAATGTCCCCAGCTTCCCACCATCACTCCAACCTGTCTCCTTAAAAGACACAAACAATATTGTATGGTATAACACAAAGAAACGGAATTATCAAAATGTAGAACAATACAAGTGAAATTGTAATCATTGTCTATTTCACAATGATGTTACTAAAGTCATTATCTGAGGATTTTCTGTGCTGGTTAGTGCTAGTTGAACTTTCTGTGTTATTTCTTTTTTTTTTTTTTTTTTTTGGTTTTTGGGCCACACCCGGTAATACTCAGGGGTTACTCCTGGCTATGTGCTCAGAAGTCACTCCTGGCTGGGGGGACCATGTGGGACACCGGGGGATGGAACCGCGGTCCGTCCAAGGCTAGCGCAGGCAAGGCAGGCACCTTACCTTTAGCGCCACCGCCCGGCCCCTCTGTGTTATTTCTTAATCTAGTTGAGCTTGGTGGTGAAACATATTTTGCATGCTGGAGGCCAAGTTTAAAAAACTACCACTATATAATTCCCCTATTCAGCCCCCAGCATTGGAGGGGTGACCCAAGACAAAAATATCTGAGATAGGGCCCGGAGAGATAGCACAGCGACCTAAGGTGGTTGGTTCAAATGCCGGTGTCCCATATGGTTCCCCGTACCTGCCAGGAGCTATTTCTGAGCAGACAGCCAGGTGTGGCCCAAAAATCAATATATATATATATATATATATATATATATATATATATATATATCTGAGATAAAATTACATATCACTTTCTCTCAAAAGTTGAGTTGTTCCTATTTCTCCATAACATTTCAGCTTCTGGAGTCAGAGAGATAATACTATGGATAAGGCCTTGCCTTGCATGTAACTGGTCTGAGTTCAATCTCTGGCTTACAAAAAGTTCTTCCAAGTACCACCAGGAGTGCCTGAGTGCAAAATGCAGAGTCAGTCACTCCTGAGTGTAGAGTCAGGAGTGAGCCCTGAGCATTGCTAGATATGTATGGCCCAAAAAACAAACAAAAATAAATTATGTACCTAAAATTTTTTCCTGTACCTGGATAGCTCATTATATCTTTTTATTTTGTTTTGTTTTGAGGGACTACTTGCAGCCTGGCACTAAATGGCCCCTACCATCAGTGATTTGTGATATAATCTGGGATTCCAGCTTACAAACACATGCTCATGTCTTTTGATCTTTCTCTCTGGTTTTAACTCATTAAGTCTTAAATATTCAATGAATAACTATTTAATCACGACTCCAAAATTCACCTAGCCCCTATCTCAGGCTTCAAATCTAAGTGAGAAAGCTCAAAGGCTAGAAACACAGAGCCCAGGTTCGATTCCCAGTACTTTATGGCCACCTAACATTGCTATGAGCAATATCCAATACAATATAGCATGCCATTCCAGGAGTAGACCTTGAATACTGCTGGGAGTGGCCCAAAAAAAGAAAAATTGTCTGAAGATCAAAATCAAGCCCTCACATATGTGATGCATATACTCTACCTCAACACAGCCAAAAAATAGTTTTACTGGGACTAGAGCGGTGGTGCAAGGAGTAAGGCATCTGCATTGCCTGCGCTAGCCTAAGACGGACTGCGTTTAGATGCCCCGATGCCCCAAGCCAGCAGCAATTTCTGAGCATAGAGCCAGGAGTAACCCGAGTGCCGCCGGGTATGACCCAAAAACATATATATTTACATTGAAAATATGTAAATATGTACTTTAGTGAGCTTAATGTATAATCCATAAAACCACTACCCCATCAGCATATAGAACATTTCCATCACCAAGAACATTCTTTGTACTTCTTTCCCTAAATTTCTAACCCCCAAACAACCATTTTTCTGCTTTTTAACATGATAAATTAATTTTGTGTATCTTAGACTTTATATAACTAAAATTATTTTGCCGGAATTGTTTTTCTTCGAGCTGGGAGAACACCTAATAGTGCTCAGTAGCTATTTTTGGCTCTGTGCTTAAAGTCTGTATGAGGTACTGACCTGGGGTCAGCTGCATTTGAGGAAAGCACCTTAACTCCTGTACTATCTCTCTGAGCCTAATTTTGTGTATCTTGAACTTCATAAAAATGAAATAGATCGGGCCCGGAGAGATAGCACAGCGGCGTTTGCCTTGCAAGCAGCCGATCCAGGACCAAAGGTGGTTGGTTCGAATCCCGGTGTCCCATATGGTCCCCCATGCCTGCCAGGAGCTATTTCTGAGCAGACAGCCAGGAGTAACCCCTGAGCAACGCTGGTGTGGCCCAAAAACTAAAAAAAAAAAAAAAAATGAAATAGATCAGGGCTGGAGAAATAGCACAGTGGTAGGGTGTTTGCCGTGCACGCAGTCGATCCAGGACAGAAGGTGGTTCAAATTCCACCATCCCATATGGTCCCCTGTGTCTGCCAGGAGCAATTTCTGAGCAGAGTCAGAAATATCCCCTGAACGCCCCTGGGTGTGACCCCCCACCAATAAAACTTTAAAAAAAAATGGAATAGATTTTCAGGGAAGGGAAGGCTGAATAGTTCTCAGGCAAGAATATTTTTCAGGTTTAGGCTCCATATAATGTGGAAGGGATTGAACTTGAGTTGGCTGCATGCAAATGTTAACCATTTTATTATCTCCAACCCCTTAGTACTATGTACTAAGTCTCAAACAAGGGAATTATGTGTCTGGTTTCTCTAATTGCTCTGCTCCCAAATTTATAAGGAATCATTGTCAAATAAATTGTATTTAAGTTTTACAGTGTGTTTGGAGTGGAATGAATCCAAACCCAGTGGTGTTCAAGAGCCACTCCTGTCATGTTGGAAACTTGTGGGGCCAGAACCAAACCTAGGGGCCCCCCATGAAAAGCATGCACACCAGCCCATTAAGCTATTTCTTAGCTTTCTGCTGACAGTCTTAGACTTTAGTTTTTAGTCTTGGCATTCCCAAGAGACTGAGGATCATTTTAGGAGTGTGGCTTTAAGCTATTAGAAACTCTGTTGGTTTTATCTTTTTGCTCATTGCTTGAGGTTGAACTCGAGGTCTCAAAGAGCAGGCATGTGTTCAAACACTGAGCCACATATTTTTAAACTTTATTTTTTGATTGGTTAATTGATTGATTGGTTTTAGGGCCGCACCCAGAGGGCTCAGGGGTCACTGCTGCTCTGAACTCAGAAATCACCCCTGGCAGGCTGGGGGACCTTATAGGATGCAGGGAATCGAACTGGGTCCCTCCCAGCTTGGCCTCATCAAGACAAATGCCCAATTGCTGTGCATCTCTCTGGCCTGACATTTTCTTTCTTTTTTTTTTTTTTTTTGACACCGGGATTCGAACCAAACACCTTTGGTCCTGGATCGGCTGCTTGCAAGGCAAGTGCCGCTGTGCTATCTCTCTGGGCCCTTTTTGTTTTGTTTTGTTTTGTTTTTTGTTTTTGTTTTTGAGCTACACCAGGCCGTGCTCAGGGGTTACTTCTGGCTGTCTGCTCAGAAATAGTTCCTGGCAGGCACGGGGGACCATATGGGACCCCTGGATTCGAACCAACCACCTTAGATCCTGGGTTGGTTGCTTGCAAGGCAAATGCCGCTGTGCTATCTCTCCAGCCCCCTGACATTTTAATTGTATGTGTGAGGTGGGATTAGAATGGAGGTAAATAAAATAATTTCTGCTGAGCATGCATTTTTAAAGTTTGGAGGTTTGTTTTGTTTGTTTGTTTTTCTGGTTTGTGTTGTTGTTTTTTGAATCATAACTGAATATGCTCAGTGTTTATTCCTGACTCTGTGCTCAGAGAGCATTCATGGTGGTGCTCAGTAGACTTGAAGTGGTTCCAGGGTTCATATTATCCTCTAGTTCCAAGTCTGAATATTTTTGGTTTTGTTTTTATTTTTGAGCCACACCTAGCAGTGCTCAGGGGTTACTCCTGGCAGACTCAGGGCACCATATGGTATTCTGGGGATTGAGCCTGGGTCGGTCCTGGGTCAGCCATGTGCAAGGCAAACCTTAATGCTGTGCTATCATTCTGGCCCACCCAAGTCTGAATTTTGCAGTCCAGGGTTGAGGCCTAGCCCAAACCATGGTTCAAGGGCTGGAGAGACAATGGGCTCAATTCCCTGTATTCCATATGGTCCTCCAAGTCCTCCAGGAGTGATTCCTGAGAGCAGTACCAAGAGTAACCCCTGAGGGGCTAGAGCCGTGGCACAAGCAGTAGGGTATTTGCCTTGCATGTGCTAACCTAGGACAGACTGCAGTTCGATCCCCTGGTGTCCCATATGGTCTTCCAAGCAAGGAGCGATTTCTGAGCATATAGCCAGGAGTAACCCCTAAGCATCACCGGGTGTGGCTCCAAAAGAAAAAAAAAAAGAGTAACCCCTGAGCACTGCCAGGTAAATGTGGACTCAAAACAAACAAATAAAAAAAATACAAAAACGGGGCCAAAGTGTTAGCACAGAAGTAGGGCCTCTGCCTTGCACACACTAGCTTAGGACAGACTGTGGTTTGATCCCCTGGCATCCCATATGGTCCCCCTAGCCCAGAGTGATTTCTGGGAGCATATCCAGGAGTAATTCCTGAGCATCACTAGGTGTGACCCAAATCCCTCCCTTCCCCCCCACCATAAAAAAAGGCCAGAGAATAGTGCAGTGGGTAAGACTCTACCTTGCATGTGGCTGACTAAGGTTTGATCCTTGACATCACAAAATGTCCTGAGTCTAGCCAGGAGTGATCCCTGAGCACAGGATCAGATGAAAGCCCTAAACACAGCCAGATGTGGCCCCTAAACAAAAAAAAAAAAAAAACACCAACAATAGAGCTTGCATATGACCAGCAATTTCACTTCTTGGCTTCAACTCTCAAACACAAAAACATTAATTCAAAAGATATTTACACTTGTATTCATTTCAATATAATAGCCAGTGTTCAATATAATAGCCAGAATTCAGAAACAACCCAAATGTCCAATGACAGATGGCTAATAAGACAAGAAATTGTAAACTAAAAAGATACTGGCAAGACTGAAAAAGAACTCCAGATGTGAGAGCAAATGCTGGTCTTAGCATATAGAGAATGACTAAATATTGGCAACTACAGAATAAAAAATCTAACCCTGGCAGAATTTTAAAGATCAATAAATCATACGCTCGAAATAAAAAAGACAAGAAGTTGAGGTTCATGGGGCTGAAGGGTTGGATTAGGGTGTTGTGTGTTGCAAGTCAGCCCCTGAAGAGGTTGACTGATGGCGGGATGGAGGATGAGGTCTTTCCCCTCCAGCTCGGAGCACGCATCTGCCACCCTGTCCAGCCGACGGTTCTGAGGTGAAACGGCGGGTAAACAGCTCGCAGACAGTCAGTCTTGTGGAAATATTAGCTTTATTCGGTGGATAAGACTGAAGTCCAAAGACTCAGCATCAGTTCTAGCCAAAAGCCTCTCGCCTTCCACAGACCCTTGTTTTTATCCCCCAGAATCAGGTACCATCCAATGGTGGGATCAGATACCACTCAATGGTGGAAGCAGAATCAGGTACCACCCTAGGGTGGGAGCAGAATGCCAGGTCACACCCTAGGGTAGGGCACAATCACCAATCAGGGTAGAGTCAGTAACATAATAATCCCCTAAAATATTTACATACACAACACTTGTGTTGCATGTAGCTAGCCTAGGTTCAATTTAAGGCATTCCATGTGGTTTACAAGCACCTCTAGGAGTGATTCCCAAGTGCAGAGCCAGAAGTAACCCCTGAGTATCACTGAGTATGTCCATCCCCAAAAGTTGTGGCACATACATATAGGGAATACAATGCCACTGTAAAAAAAAAAAAAAAAAAAAAAGATGAAATTTTGCAGTTCCAGAACTTGAATGGGGGCATCATTTTAAGTGAAGTAAATCAGAAGATGTACAAATTCTGAATGCTCGTATCTGTGTTGTACAGAGGGGGCGAAAGTGTGTGTGGGGGTGGGGGGGAGAAGGAACAGTATGGAATGATGACTCACCCTAGGCCTTGAATTACAAAGTTGAGATTACCAAACCTGGAGGTGGAAGTTAAAGTATAAGAGAATGAAGAGGCAGACCAGGCCAATTAGAAGTAATATAATGATGATAGTGGTTGAGTATCTTTTTTTTTTTTTGGTTTTTGGGCCACACCCAGCGGTGCTCAGGGGTTACTCCTGGCTGTCTGCTCAGAAATAGCTCCTGGCAGGAGGCATGGGGGACCATATGGGACACCGGGATTCGAACCAACCACCTTAGGTCCTGGATCGGCTGCTTGCAAGGCAAACACCGCTGTGCTATATCTCCCGGCCCAGTGGTTGAGTATCTTAAGCACATTAGAGGTCCTGTGGTTCAGTAACTGTGTACATCTAAACCATAAACATTAACAATATTGTAATGATGTTATCTAAACCATTAAGAAATTTCTTCTCAGTATTAAATATAAACAATTTTAGCATTCCATGGGAGCAGTCTTGAATGCAATGAATGCAGATCTTAATAAGCAAGATGTCTTGAGGCTAAGGACCAAAGGAAGAAATATACTGAAAAGCACTCTGCCATAAAAACTCAGATTCCAGGGCCAGAGAGATAGCATGGAGGCAGTGTGTTTGCCTTACCTGCAGAAGGTGGATGTTTCAAATCCCGGCATCCCATATGGTCCCCCAAGCCTGCCAGGAGCGATTTCTGAGCATAGAGCCAGGAGTAACCCCTGAGCACTGCTGGTGTGACTCAAACACAAAAACAAAACCCTTATATTTCTCTGCAGCAGTCTTTTGTTTGTTTTTATTTTTGTGTCACACACATGATGCTCATGAGTTTTCCCTGCCCCTGTGCTCAGGGATCTCCTCTGATGAGCTTGGGGGACCATATGGGATTGAACCCTAGTTAGCTACCTGTAAGGAAAATGCCCTAGCCACTCTACTATTGATTTGGCCCCCGAATCACAGATTGTTGTTTTTTTTTTTTAATAATTTTAATTTTTTACCAAAGTGGATTACAAATCTTTCACAGTAATATTTTAGGTACTTAGTGACATTGAATCATTTCCACCACCAATATTGTCCTCCCTCTACCCCTCTGAACCATAGTTTTTTATTTTTATTTTTATTTTTATTTGAGGGATGGCCACACCTGGTGCTGTCCAGTGCTTAATCCTGTCTCTGCACTCAGAAATTATTCATGGCAGAATCAGGGCATTTTAGGAAGTACTTGAGATTGAACCTGGGTCAGTCATATGCAAGTTAGCGCCTTGCCCAATGTGCTATTGCTCTGCCCTTGTGTTTTTATTTTGGGGGGTTGTTTTGGGGCCAACCTGGCAGTCCTCAGGGGTTACTCCTGGTATTACACTCAGGAATCACTCTTGAAGGACTCAGGGAACCATATAAGATGCAGGGATCAAAGTTGGGTCAGCCATGTGCAAGGCTGTACTTGCTTACCTTACTTACTATACTATCTCTCTAACTCCTGGTTTTGCATGTTTTTATATCTAACAGAATCACACCATATGTATTCTTCTGAGATCTGCGTTTTATTTTAACCCAATATTATATGCCTGAGATTAATTCAGACATGTCAAGAAATAAATCTATTAATGGGCTGTAGCAATGGGTAGGGTATTTGCCTTGCACGTACCTGACCCAGGTTTGATCCCTGGCATCCCATATGCTGCCCCTCAGCACTGCCAGCAGATATTCCTGAACACAGAGCCAGTAATAACCTCTGAGCATGCCAGGTGTGGCCAAAAATCCAAAAAAGATATTTTTTCATTGCTCTTGTACTTTATTCTCTGAAATTTTCAAAATGTATTTATTCTTTGTGCTATTAAAGGATACCTACATTCTTCCTGGTTTTATTTTTTTAAGTAATAATATTTATATATATTGGTTTTGAGGCCACACCCGGTGATGCTCAGGATTTACTCCTGGCTATGCGCTCAGAAATCGCTCCTGGCTTGGGGGACCATATGGGATGTCAGGGGATTGAACCGTGGTTCGTCCTAGGTCAGCTGCATGCAACGCAAACTCCCTATTGCTGCGCCACCACTCCAGCCCCAACTAATAAATTTTTTTCAAAGCTTTCTTTATTGAGTGATAAAGCTCTCCAAAAATTAGTTGTGTGTACCAGCCCAGAGCATTTAGTAATGAATTTTTTATTGAATCACCATTACATTAAGTTACTACGTTGTTCATGATTGAGTTTCAGTCCTATAGTGTTCCAACACTTATCCCTTCTCCAGTTCATGTTTCGGGACAAGGGCCTAAAACATTGGCAGAATTAGATGACTACTGGCCCTCGTTTTACTTCAATAGCACGATTTGTTTAAGACCTAGTCCACTCCTGATGGCACTGGCCCTGATCATTGTATGTCTGATACCCAACTATGAAGAACTTTGTAAATCACAATGGTTTCAATAAAATGTTAAAAAAGGGCCCGGAGAGATAGCACAGCGGCGTTTGCCTTGCAAGCAGCCGATCCAGGACCAAAGGTGGTTGGTTTGAATCCCGGTGTCCCATATGGTCCCCTGTGCCTGCCAGGAGCTATTTCTGAGCAGACAGCCAGGATTAACTCCTGAGCATCGGCCGGGTATGGCCCAAAAACCAAAAAATAAATAAATAAATAAATAATAATAATAATAAAATAAAATAAAATGTTAAAAAAATCAAAATAAAAATAAACAGCCGGGGTCAGCGAGGTAAGGTGTGTGCCTTGCAAGCGCTAGCCAAGAAAGGACCACGGTTCGATCCCACGGAGTCCCGGCGTCCCATATGCCCCCCCACCCCCCCAGCCAGGAGCAATTTCTTTTTTTTTTTTTTCTTCTTTTTTTTTTTTTTTGGTTTTTGGGCCACACCCGGCGGTGCTCAGGGGTGACTACTGGCTGTCTGCTCAGAAATAGCTCCTGGCAGGCACGGGGGACCATATGGGACACCGGGATTCGAACCAACCACCTTTGGTCCTGGATGGGCTGCTTGCAAGGCAAACGCCACTGTGCTATCTCTCCGGGCCCTCAATTTCTGAGCGCTTAGCCAGGAGTAACCCCTGAGCATCAAACGGGTGTGGTCCGAAAAACCAAAAAAATAAAAAATAAACAGCCAAAAAAAAATGGACTTAGTCCACTCTCTATAGGAACTTGTTTCTTAGAGAATACTCTCAGCAGATGGACGACATGTCTTTATTGAAAATATTCAGAATGGGGCCGGAGAGATAGCACAGCGGTGTTTGCCTTGCAAGCAGCCGACCCACAGCCTTAAGGTTCCCATATGGTTCCCCCGTGCCTGCCAGGGGCTATTTCCAAAAATAAAAATAAAAAAAAAAAAAAAGAAGAAGAAGAAAATACACAGAATATCAGTTGTGGTATAGACATCAGTGAATGCTTGAAGAATAGGGTGGCTATATTCCAATATAACTTGATTAAATACTAAAATTTGGGACCTGAGGATAATACAGTGGGTTAGGCATTTGCTAGCCTTGGATGTAGCAGAAATGGGTTTGGTCTCTCGAATCTTATGTGGCTCCCCTGACCATGCTTCCCCCCACCAGTAGTGATCCCTGAGCATAGAGACAGGAGCACAGCTGAGTATTCTTCCCCAAACAAAATGAGAAACAAACCAAGAACGAAAACAAAACTGAAATTTTATTTAGCACTTTCATTTTCCTCTTGATTTTGTTAAACTAAACATGCCCTGCATGTGGCTGATCTATGTTCGAGCTTCAGCATCCCATGTGGTCCTGGAGCACTACTAGGAGTGATTCCTGAGTGTAGAACAAGGAGTAATGATCATTCCCCAAGTGTGGAGCCCATAATAAAAATGCCCTGTAACAGGTGTCAGATGATGTTTACCACCAGGCTGACTAGTGGGCATGCGTTTTCAATAAAATAGACATGTACACATAAAAATGTATATGTAGGGGCCGGGAAGGTGGCGCTAGAGGTAAGGTGTCTGCCTTACAAGCGCTAGCCAAGGAACGGACCGCGGTTCGATCCCCCGGCGTCCCATATGGTCCCCCCAAGCCAGGGGCGATTTCTGAGCACATAGCCAGGAGTAACCCCTGAGCGTCAAACGGGTGTGGCCCAAAAACAAAAAAAAATGTATATGTATATAAACATCTATTACATATTCACAACATTCTTTTTTTTGGTTTTGTTTTTGGTCACCTGGCTACGCTCAGGGATTACTCCTGGCTCTATGCTCAGAAACCGCTCCAGGCAGGCTCGGGGGACCATATGGGATGCCGGGATTCGAACCACCATCCTTCTGCATGCAAGGTAAATGCCCTACCTCCATGCTATCTCTCTGGCCCCAATATTCACAACATTCTTATGAATAATTTTCTGTGCTGGAGTCAATTGGAAAGGGCAAAAACCTCAATAAATATTAATAAAATATGGTAATATATTCATTTATACTCATAAATGTGGCAATATTTACATCATTACATTATACTAGACTATATTATAATGACCATATATTATATATTATGTAATACATTATTATATTTCACACATTATATATTAATGCCTATACATATAACAATAGTACACATATAACAAAATATAATCATGGGGCCGGAGAGATAGCATGGAGGTAAGGCATTTGCCTCACATGCAGAAGGTCTGCGGTTCGAATCCCGCCATCCCATATGGTCCCCTGAGCCTGCCAGGAGCGATTTCTGAGTGTAGAGCCAGGAGTAACCCCTGAGTGCTGCCGGGTGTGACCCAAAAACCAAAAACCAAATAAAAAAAACCCCAAACAAAAAACAAAAAATATATAATCATAATATCTACAACCTATAATCATATAACAATATATAATATATGATAATATTATATTTATATATTTATAATTTGGTAATATTTATATTAATAATATAGGTAATAGTGCTTAGAAATATACATGCATATAAGTAAATATATACATACACAATAAGTAAATAAACATACACATATAAGTAAAATCCATCCAGCCATATATAATATCATCATAATATATGTTCTATGACATCATGTATCATAAGTTTATATTATATATAATATTATTATATATACCATTATATTATTAATATATAACAACATAATATATATTTATATAACATATAAATATATAATATATTAATATTATATCAATAATATACAATGTATTATATATAAATATATGTATATATAGCTATATAAATACATATATTTATATATAAATATATAATATATTCACATTATATTTATCTATTTATAATTTGGTAATAATATGTCATAATACTTTAGTAATAGAAGTCAGTATACCCACTGGTGATCGATTACCAGCCGTCGAATCGGACACAGCTCAGACCGCCCGGCCCACCCCGTCGTGCACCCCGAGTGCGCAGCGATCCGCCACCCCGGGGAACCAACCCCGTGCTCGTGTCGAGCGCAGGCGGCGCCCGGCGCACAATCTGGGCCCTCGCGGCGCTCCGTCGGTGCGGGCGGCGCGGGCGGGAGGCCAGAGCGCTTCGAGCGAGCGGACGGTCCGGCGGCTGCGCCATGGCGGACGCGCAGCTGTTCGGCGTGGCCGAGGAGCGCAGCGGCCACTGCGCCGTGGTGGACGGAAACTGCCTCTACGTGTGGGGGGGCTACGTGGTAAGGGAAGGGCCAGGAGCGGCCTGACGGGCCGGCCTGGCCTGGCCTGGCGCCGGGGCCCCGGGCGAACGGACGGACGGACACCCGGTGCCTAAGGTTCGGTCCGCCGATGCTGCCGCTGGTCCAGCCCCGAGTCCCAGCCGCGGGCCTCTCCGCTCCGCTCCGCACCCGTTGCTGTGGGATGGATCCCTGAGTTTGACCCAACGCGCAGACTGCAAAGCACCGAGGACAGGACGCCGCTTGCTTGCTTCTCTGTTGGGGTTGGGGCCCCCTCTTATTCTTCTCTCCTAGTGATTCCAGATAGCGAAGTCAGTGAAACCCTTAGACTAGCACTTTTCAGTTACGTTTCTGTTCTGATGAGTGAGTAATAAGCAATCCTCCCGTTGAAAATAAGACTTATATAGTCTTATTATATTATTATTATTATTATTATTATTATTATTATATAGTTTGTTTAAAACTTCCTAATCACAACATTTCAACACTTGGGGTCATGGGATTATCGAGTTGTGGGTTCTCCAGCTGGACAAATCATTTGTTCAGGAATATATATGCTTAGAACCCCTTTGGTGGACGGATGATGAAAGACCAAACAAACAAACCTAAAAAGTAAAAGCAGTCTGGAAGTTCTAGGGAAAGTAGAACCACGACTGTTTCTCTTATTATGTGTGATGTAACCCATTGATTGAGTCACTCTGAAATAAAGTACTTACTGTCTGTTCTACGTGATCATCACATTCAGGTTGGTTCTAGAGGTTTTGATCGTCTGGTTAGTGCAGAATGAGGATGGGAGAATGAAAACTAGCTTTTGAGTGCCTACTATACCTGGCAAATGTTAGGAAGGGTTTTATCCCCCATCTCAATATAAAACATACCATACACTGTAAGTAATAGCCTTATTTTTAAAATGAGACAGATGAGTCACTGAATAGGAACAAGTTAAATGACCATTTGACTTAAGGAGTAGCAGGTTCCAATCTAACTATATTGGATTTCTGAACTTTTTTTTTTTTTTTCTTCTTCAGATAACCAGGTTAGGGAGCGATTTCTTGTCCTCTAGTATTTGCACCACTTATATTGATGAAGATATAGTCTGGATATGTTGGTGGTTTGTGCAGATAAAATATTTTGACCTTTTTTGAAGTCACTTGAAATGTAGAGGTTCAAGCTTCATCTGCTACAGTGATTCTTAATATTGTAAAAGTTAAGTGGGAAAAATTTTCATTTAAAATGACTCCTTAAGGAGCCGGAGAGATAGCATGGACGTAAAGCGTTTGCCTTGCATGCAGAAGGTCCGTGGTTCGAATCCCGGCATCTCATATGGTCCCCCAAGCCTGCCAGGAGTGATCTCTGAACATGGAGCCAGGAATGACCCAAATGCCAGGTGTGACCCAAAAACTAAAAAAAAAAAAAAAAGTAAAATAAAATGACTCCTTAAGAGTTCATATCTGGTTACTATATAGAGTTTCTTTGGATCCATAAATTAAATGTCTGAGTTTTTGTTTGAGTTTGGATCACATTCAGTGGTCCTAAGGGTTTACCCCTAGCTCTGTTGAGAGATCATTTCTGACAAGATTGAAGGAACAATATGGGGTACTGAGGATCTAACACTACTCGCTGCTTGCATGACAAGTGCTTTACCTCTGTACTATTTCTCCAGCTTGAAAAAAAATTCAGATTTTTTTTTATCACACCCATCAGTGCTCAGAGGTTACTCCTGACTCTGCACTCAAGAATCACTCCTGCCAGGCTTAGAGGAAGCATACTGGATAGCAGGGATCTAACCCAGGCTGGCTGTGTACAAGGAAAAAACTTGCTGTGCTATTTCTCTAACCCCCCAAATCTGAACATTTTACATCTAAGTTTAATAATAAAAGGATGTGATTGATAAGAGATGCAAAGTCTTCAGGTCATTGTCATTGCATATAAATACTTTTTCCCCTAATATTTTTATCTCCATGATTGGCGTGTTAGAAAGGACCGCACAGATTTAGATCAAGTCTATTACTTTTTAAATTCCAAGAATCATTGTGGCCAGAAGTCAGGCTCAGGTACACCACAGAAGTAGGGAAGCACTCAGTGAATTGCTTCTCACTTTAGGGAAGATGGAAATACAGGAGTATTGTCATGGGAGCGATAATTCAGTGAGTGAGGTTCTCACCTTCCACATTGCCAAGCCAGGTTCAGTCTTTGAACTGACTATGGTTCTCTGAGCACAAAGCCAGAAGTAAGCCCTGGGCACCACTGGTTGTGACCCAAAAACAAACAAATGAAATGAGGGCCCAGGATAATACTTTCTTGGCGATGCAGTTTCCTTGCCTACCAGTCCAACACTACTCTCTATTCCCCCTTTCCCCCCTGCTCCTTCCAAGTGGCTAATATGGACACACTAAACACCTATCTGCTTGGCCTGGGAATTAACCTCTGCCAGCATTTAGACAGGAATGAAAGTGAACTCTGGGTCTCAGAAACATGAGTGACTTTTAAATGCTAGGTTCTTTTTTTTTAAGCCAGTCAAATTGAGCAGTGGGGAGGTTATATACCAACTTTTGTAATATTAATGTTAATAAGTTCTGATAAACCACTGCCATCAGACCAGCCTAAATGCTTTTTTATCTTTATCTGCTGGTAGGAAACCATTTAAAAACAGCATGTTGGGGCCGGAGAGATAGCATGGAAGTAAGGTGTTTGCCTTGCATGCAGAAAGTCAGTGGTTCGAATCCCAGCATCACATATGGTCCCCCGAGGTTGCCATGAGTGATTTCTGAGTGTAGAGCCAGGAGTAACCCCTGAGCATTGCTGGGTGTGACCAAAAAAAAAAAAAAACAAAAAAACAACAGCATGTTGATAAATGAGAAATATACCCAAAAAAACAAAGAGAGCATTGTAAAGATAACATACCTAAGGCATGGGTCTGAGGCATGTTCTGCAAGACTTATTTCTACTTTGTCTTAGAACAAGAGTTTTTCAAAGTTGTTGAGCAACTAAGGGGGAAGACTGCATATTGAGTACAGACAGTATGATCTAGGTAGTCCTAAAGTTGTGCCTGTGTATAAAGACTCATACATTGCATGCATAATCAGCATTTTATTGAATCTAGAGATGTGTGAATTAATGTGTATTTTTTGCTTGCTATGGGGAAAAGTAAAATCAGGAACAGAGTTCTGTTCACTTAGATGCTTCAGTAACTGGCTTTCCAAACTCCTGTCTGTATCAGGAAGTTGGTAACCTCAGGGATCCTTGGTTTGGGCTCTCAAGACCCTTTTTTTCCTTCAGTTGCATGAGATGGTCCTTTTATCCCCCTGATAACAGTTTTACATCCTATTTCTCCTACCTCATTATCAACAGTTAAAATATAAGTGGAAGAAAAGAGAGTGGAAGACTGAAAAAGAAGAAATGTTATATATAGAAAAAAATCTCTTTAGTGATTTTTTTTTTGATTCAGATTCTTCTGAATAGAAGATAGCTAAAAGATCATAGAATCTGGGAATGATGCAATAGTAAGTTGTAAAGAATATGGTCACATGATTCTATATTACATTCTTTAAATAACTTTTTTATCATTAACTCATATAAGCATATAAGTTAGAGGTAGTGGTAACTGGTTATTGTAATAAATACTTCAGGGCTGTGTGTAGAACTATATGAGGCCTCTTAATAGGGAAACCACCTCCCTTTCTGTTTTTAGCCACACCAGTTAAGGACTACCCCAAGCTCTGTGTTCTAGAATTTTTCCCACTAGTGCTCACAGGACTATGTAGTACTGGGGATTGAACCTGGGTCTCCTGTATGCAAAATATGTGTACAGACCTAGATCCTGAATTTTTTATTTCGGGGGGGCATACATATATCAGTGCCAGGCATTCTTCTAGCTTGAAGGAACATATGCAGTTGAATATAGGGATTGAACAGGGTCTGGCTCATGCAAGGCAAGCTCCTTATCCCCTGTACAGTCTCTCTGGAACACTATTTTAATTTTATTCCACAAGATTAGAGAGATAACATATGGATTACTGAACAATGAATAAATAGCCAGGCAATCTCTTGATGCAGCATTCCAAGACAGAAGACCACAGTTTCCTATTTTAAGTTTAGGAACTGAAAGACGGTAAAAAGCAAGATGAAGTTTGAAAAGATATCAAGTGATATATAACTATCTTAGTAGGGAACCACTGAAAGAATTTAAGTAGAATAGCCACAGGATCCATTTTTATAATATTCCTATAGTAAAGTTGTCCACATAAGGCTATTGGAATCAGACACTATTAAGATTTAGGATAATGTAATTGATCCTCTTTATGTGGTCATATACTAGGGCTTCTTCAGACATTACTGAACATTTTCTAAGGATTAGTAGAATGCCTTTCCACTTTGTATATTTGTACATGTAGGGAGGAGGGGGAAAGCTGATAGTTAACTTACTTTAAAATGTTAATTGCAATAAAATTATCTAAACCTCCATAGCATTATTTTTGTTTGTTTTGGAGTCACACCCGGCAGCGCTCAGGGGTTACTCCTGGCTCTATGCTCAGAAATTGCTACTGGCAGGCTCAGGACCATATGAGATGCCGGGATTTGAACCACCAACCTTCTGCATGCAAGGCAAATGCCTTACTTCCATGCTCTCTCTCTGGTCCCATCCATAGCGTTTTTTTTTTTTTTATCAATTGACATATAGCCTTATACTTTTTTTTTTTTTTTTTGCTTCTTACAGTGGACTTCAGATAGAAGGTGATAAGTGTTGTTTGGGCACATACATCATACCAGACATTGAGTTTAGTAGCTCACTGTTGCTCTGGATACTTTCTCAGCCATTTTCAGGACCTTTCTTGCAAGGGACCTCGACTAGCCTGGCTATCTGGATCACGTAATTACTTGCAGGTGGTACTGGAGTTTGAACTCTTGACTTTGCATTGCTTTGCAGGGGTCCTCAAACTTTTTAAACAGGAGGCCAGTTCACTGTCCCTCATACCATTGGAGGGTCTGACTTTAGTAAAAACAAAACTTATGAACGAATTCTTATGCACACTGCATATATCTTATTTTGCAATGAAGAAACAAAACAGATACAAATACAATATGTGGCCCGCGGGCCATAGTTTGAGGACCACTGCAAGTCATTTCCTGGGACCAGAGAGATAGCATGGAGGTAAAGCGTTTGCCTTGCATGCAGAAGGTCATTGGTTCAAATCCCGGCATCCCATATGGTCTCCTGAGACTGCCAGGAGCGATTTCTGAGCATGGAGCCAGGAGTAACCGCTGAGCGCTGCCGGGTGTGACCCAAAAAACAAGCAAAAAAAAAAAAAAACCCAAAAAAAGTCATTTCCTTATGTCATATTCCTTAATCCTTTATGGGGATTAAAAAAAACAAAATATTGGGCCCGGAGAGATAGCACAGCGGCGTTTGCCTTGCAAGCAGCCGATACAGGACCAAAGGTGGTTGGTTCAAATCCCGGTGTCCCATATGGTCCCCCGTGCCTGCCAGGAACTATTTCTGAGCAGACATCCAGGAGTAACCCCTGAGCACCGCTGGGTGTGGCCCAAAAACCAAAAAAAAGGAAAAACCAAACTATTCTCCTTATTTCATGCAATGGCACTGGGTTTGGAATTCTTTTTTTTTTTTTTTTGGTTTTTGGGCCACACCCTGTGACGCTCAGGGGTTACTCCTGGCTATGCGCTCAGAAGTTGCTCCTGGCTTAGGGGACCATATGGGACGCCGGGGGATCGAACCGCAGTCCGTCCAAGGCTAGCGCAGGCAAGGCAGGCACCTTACCTCTAGCGCCACCGCCAGGCCCTGGGTTTTGAATTCTTTTTTTTGTTTGTTTGTTTGTTTGTTTTTTTTTTGTTTTTGGGCCACACCTGGCACTGCTCAGGGCTTCTTCCTGGCTGTCTGCTCAGAAATAGCTCCTGGCAGGCTCAGGGTGCCATATGGGACACCGGGATTCGAACCAACCACCTTTGGTCCTGGATCGGCTGCTTGCAAGGCAAACGCCGCTGTGCTATCTCTCTGGGCCCCGGTTTTGAATTCTTGACCTTTCTGAACTCCTTAAAAATTCTTGAATTGCTATTTTAACACTACATTTAGAGGTCAGAAATATGGTACAGGGATTAAGGCCCATGCCTTGCATACGATTGACCCTAGTTTGATTCCTGGCACTGCCTATGATCTCTCAAGTACTAATAACAACCCCTGAGCACTGCCAGATGCGGCCCCCAAGCCCTTCCTAACTGTAATTATTTAAATTATTATTTTTGTTTTGTTTTGTGCTGTGCTATGTTCAGGACTTGATCCTGGCTCTGTCTCTCCAGACAGGCTTGGGGGACCAAAGGGTCGCCAGGGATGGATGCTGGTTTAGCTAGTTGTATGTATTCTATTGTTCTAGCCCTAAAATTATTTTATAGATTCTCAGAAAAATTGACAGATTTAATTTATGTAAGAATTTGTTTTAACCACTAAATGTTATTATTATCTTTTTTTTTGGTTTTTGGGCCTCCCTGGCTGTCTGCTCAGAAATAGCTCCTGGCAGGTACGGGGGACCACATGGGACACCAACCACATTTGAACCAACCACATTTGGTCCTGGATCAGCTGCTTGCAAGGCAAACGCCACTGTGCTATCTCTCCGGGCCCTATTATTATCATTTTGGGAGTGAAACTCACTGATGCTCAGAATCCACACAGAGAGCTGGGATTCCAATAGCAATGCCCTTTCACTGAGCCACGTCCATGGTTTAACAGTTGATATGTATGGGTGTGTGCCAGGAATTACCATAAACCTATGGCCACACATATAACATAAGTGCTGTACCATTTGGTCACATCTCTAGCTTGTTCCAATCCTTTATCCCTTAAGTTTTTTTTACTTCAAGATCTGCATTGTCATTTTAACAAGTTAAATTTTTGTCATCCACAGATTATATATTTTATGAATACTTAATATCATGCCTTGTATATAGTAGGCACTCAAGAAAATACTAACTGAAAGTGATAATGTGACTACTTCCCCTTTCTCAAAATTCCCTTATCAGGTTTATTTGTCCTGAGTCTTTTTCTTGAGGTTCATGTACTGCTATTTTGTATTCTTTTTTTTTTTTTTTTTTTTTTTGTTTGTTTGTTTTTTGGGCCACACCCGGCGGTGCTCAGGGGTTACTCCTGGCTGTCTGCTCAGAAATAGCTCCTGGCAGGCACGGGGGACCATATGGGACACCGGGATTCGAACCAACCACCTTTGGTCCTGGATCGGCTGCTTGCAAGGCAAACGCCGCTGTGCTATCTCTCCGGGCCTGCTATTTTGTATTCTAAAAACTTCTTTTTTCCACTTTCTCTTAGAAAATTCCCCTTTCTTTTGATTGGTTTTACTTTATATTAAAATTCTTGAGCCTGTTAATCATTTTAATAGCATTTTTAGTGCAGTTTCTCCATTGTAATGAACTTATTGTTATTGTGTACTCGATAAACATAATTTTATGTATTTGTTTTAGTCTATTGAAGACAATGAAGTATATTTGCCTAATGATGAAATTTGGACCTATGATATAGATAGTGGGTTGTGGTAAGTAATTTTAAACTGTAGAATATCTGATATATCTATGATAATATTTTTTGTAAACTGAAGGGAATTTAGGATGATACTTAGACCACACTGCAACATTTATTGTCCCCCCCTTTTAGTGTTTTACTGTCTTTGACATATTCCTCTACTCCTGTCCTTTCTCCATTTTTTTTCATTTTTGTTTTTGGTTCACAACGAGTGGTACTCAGGGGTTACTCTGGCTCTGCATTCAGAAGTTACTCCTGGTGGTGTTTGGGAGTCAGAGGAACATATGAAATGTCAGAATCAAACGTGGGTCAGCCACATGCACAGTAAGCCCTACCTGCTGTAGGTACCTGCTGTACCTATCACTTTGATTTTTTAAATACATGTTAAATATATTTTCTTTTACTTTTTATACATTTCTCTCTCCATTTTTTATACATTACCTTTCCTCTCAATACTAAGGCTATCTCTGAAAGCTGTTTTTTCCACTAAGCAGTTCTTGTTTCTGGTGACAATAGAATAATTTTTGTCATTTTTTCCCAGTAGGTTGAAAAATCTTTACCATGAATCTTAAAGTTTTTTCAGTATTAACTACCATTACATGTCAGTTGTAATTGTCAGCAGTATTTATTGAAAAATAATCATGGAAGTGAAAGGGAGTTTTAATTTGCTTTCTGGAATTACAGGATTTCATGTTATTCTTGCTGCAGGACAATGCATCTAATGGAAGGAGAACTCCCTACCTCCATGTCAGGAAGTTGTGGTGCTTGCATTCATGGAAAGCTGTACATTTTTGGCGGATATGATGACAAAGGATACAGCAATGGCGTAATATTTTCTTTCAATTCATGAGTGAACAAAATGTAGTGTTTACTGTATCATTTCATCTCACACGTTTGCAAATACTTGAAAAGTAGACATACAGAAATATTTAGCTTATGACTAAGGGATTAAAGATAGAGTAAAAATACAGTTTTGCTCTTCTGTGTCTCTTTCAGATTTAAGTATACAATTAATTAAGATAAACAGATCAAGAGCATAATTGGAAATGACCTGTTTCAGGATGTTTTGAATGTTACTTTTACATCTAAAACAATATGACATTAACTATAATATTTTACCTTTAAAAAGGAAAAAGAGATAGTAATAATTTTTGTATTTAAAATTTCTTTGATACAAATTTAATTTTGAAGTACCCTCTGCTAAAAGTCTTCTCTTTTAAAAGCTTTATTTCGTTAATTTGCGAACAAGAGATGAAACCTACATTTGGGAAAAAATCACCAATTTTGAAGGACAGCCACCTACACCACGTGATAAACTTTCCTGCTGGGTATACAATGACAGGTATGCAAAATCTCATTAACTACATTCAGTTATAACTCCTGAAAAAGAACCATATCATAGAAATCACTCCTAGCAGGTTCAGGAGACCATTTGAGATGCCAGGAATCAAAACCTGGTCCATCCTGGGTTGGCCACATGCAAGGCAAATGCCCTACCACTGTACTATATCTCTCCTGCCCTCTAGGTCACTTTTTATTTTTGTTTGTTTTCTGGTTTTTTGGCCACACATATCTGTTCAGAGCTTATTCTTGGATCTGTGCTCAGGGATCACTTGTGATGGTCTTGGGGATCATATGGGGTTCTTTTTTGTTTTGTTTTGTTCTTTGTTTTTTGGGTTACACCTGGTGGTGCTCTGGGGTTACTCCTGGTTCTGTGCTCAGAAGTCACTCCTGGCAGGCTGGGGGACCATATGGGATGCCAGGATTCGAACTGGGTCTGTCCTGTGTTGGCCCGTATGCAAAGCAAACACCTTACCACAGTGCTAACGCTCCAGCCCCTCATATGGGGTTCTGAGAATTGAACTTAGGTCAGTAGTATGTAAGGCAAGCACCCTACCTACTGTAATATTGCTCCAACCTGCATCACTTTTCATGTATCCTATAGATTTTCATTATGATAGATATTTCTTTTTTTTAATTTTTTATTTAAACAACTTTATTACATACATGATTATGCTTGGGTTTCAGTCATGTAAAGAACACTACCCATCACCAGTGCAACATTCCCATCACCAGTGTCCCAAATTTCCCTCCTCGCCACCCAACCCCCGCCTGTACTCTAGACAGGCATTCTATTTCCCTTATACATTCTCATTATTAGAATAGTTCAAAACGTAGTTATTTCTCTAACTAAACTCATCCCTGTTTGTGGTGAGCTTCATGAGGTGAGCTATAACTTCCAGCTCTTTTCTCTTTTGTGTCTGAAAGTAATTATTGCAAGAATGTCTTTCATTTTTCTTAAAACCCATAGATGAGTGAGACCATTCTGCATCTTTCTCTCTCTCTCTGATTTATTTCACTCAGCATAATAGATTCCATGTACATCCATGTATAAGAAAATTTCATGACTTCATCTCTCCTGACAGCATGGTATTGGAATAAAGACAGGCCCTCAGATCAGAGGAATAGGCTTGAATACTCAGAGAATGTTCCCCAGACATACATTCACCTAATTTTTTTTTTTTTTTTTGGTTTTTGGGCCACACCCATTTGACGCTCAGGGGTTACTCCTGGCTATGCGCTCAGAAGTCGCTCCTGGCTTGGGGGACCATATGGGACGCCGGGGGATCGAACCGCGGTCCGTCCTAGGCTAGCGCAGGCAAGGCAGGCACCTTACCTCTAGCGCCACCGCCCGGCCCCACATTCACCTAATTTTTGATAAAGGAGCAAGAAATCCTAAATGGAACAGGGAAAGCCTCTTCAACAAGTGGTGTTGGCACCACTGGCTAGCCACTTGCAAAAAATTGAACTTAGACTCCCAGCTAACATCATGTACGAAGGTTAAATCCAAATGGATGAAAGACCTCGATATCAGACCCGAAACCATAAGACATATAGAACAACACGTAGGTAAAATACTCCAGGACATTGAGACTAAAGGCATCTTCAAAGAGGAAACTGCACTCTGCAAGCAAGTGAAAGTAGAGATTAACAGATGGGAATATATTAAACTGAGAAGCTTCTGCACCTCAAAAGAAATAGTGCCCAGGATACAAGAGCCCCCCACTGAGTGGGAGAAACTATTCACCCAATACCCATCAGACAAGGGGCTAATCTCCAAAATATACAAGGCACTGACAGAAATTTACAAAAAAGAAACATCTAATCCCATCAAAAAATGGGGAGAAGAAATGGACAGACACTTTGACAAAGAAGAAATACAAATGGCCAAAAGACACATAAAAACTGCTCCACATCACTAATCGTCAGGAAGATGCAAATCAAAACAACTATGAGGTACCACCTCACACCCCAGAGATTGGCACACATCACAAAGAATGAGAACAAGCAGTGTTGGCGGGGATATGGAGAGAAAGGAACTCTTATCCACTGCTGGTGGGAATGCCGTCTAGTTCAACCTTTATGGAAAGCAATATGGAGTTTCCTCCAAAAACTGGAAATCAAGCTCCCATTCTGTAACTCCACCTTGGATTTAGGTGTACATACCTGAGACCCACCCTTTTCTGGGAGGGGTCTTGGGAACTGGATATTAGGTGTAACCTTACCTGCAAGACCCCTCCCATTCCAGGGAGTGGTCTTGGAAGGTTATATAAAGCCTTTGACCCAGGGGATTAGGGTCTTTGCCCTTTTGGCTCTTGGCTGGCTCTCTCGCTTCTGGTCTTTGGGCAGCATGGAGCCCAAAGGGAAGATGGCTGAAAGGAGTTAAGATGCAGGGTAGCTAAGAATGGCTGAGTGCTTGAAAGGTTATGAGATAGGCCACACACATGTGGTGAATAGGGCATGAATAAAGTTGATGCTTCCTGATGCCTGCCTGTGAGTGAGTTCTATACCCGTCGCTTTCCTGAACCCCAGACCCGCCAGTTCTTGGGGGATGAAGCCACGTGGCCGGGGCCTAAGGACAAAGGCCTCCATCCACCTCCATCCTTCACCATCCATCGCCATCCAGGTCCATCTTTAATTATTTGATTCTACACCATACGACCCAGCTATACCACTCCTAGGAATATACCCTAGGAACACAAAAATACAATACAAAAATCCCTTCCTTACACCTATATTCATTGCAGCACTATTTACCATAGCAAGACTCTGGAAACAGCCAAGATACCCTTCAACAGATGAATGGCTAAAGAAACTGTGGTACATATGATAGATATTTCATAGAAGAAATATCAGTGAATGTTGGATTAAACTATATTTACCTCCAGAAAGGCACACACCTTTCTTTTTCAGACTGCTAGAATGGAGTTTGAGACAGTATAATCTAGTCTGTGGTAATATTTGTTACAGTTTTAGTTTGTTTCAGTTTCACAACTAGTTTAAGATGTGCTGTTTTGTTTTTTGTGGTGCCACATCTGGCAGTACTTTGAGCCACACCTGGAACCACTTTTGATATCAGGAACCACATGATCTCCTAAGAACACTGAACAGGGAATGAGTGATATGTTTAGGTTTTATGGTGAGAAAAATAATCATGTTCAACTTTTCATGAAAAACTAGAAGTAGGACATTGAAAGCATCCTTTTTGTTTTTCAGATTAATATATTTTGGTGGCTATGGGTGTAGGAAACACAATGAACTCCAAGACTGTTTTGATGTGCATGATGCATCTTGGGTAAGATAATAATCACTGTTTCTATTCTTTTGTCTTTTTTTTAATGCTAATTTAGTATCTTTTTAAAGTCTTAGAAACAATGAGTCTAAGTTTCCATTTTAATGTTTTATAATTCACATTGAAAAAGTGTGCTTTCTGTCTATGGAATTGGGTTCCACTGGAGAAAGTTTTTCTCATTAATGGTGTTTACTTTTATAATTACTAGAAGGATAATTGTTTTTGTGCCTCATTAATCTGTTAGACAATTTGTAAAGGCTTTAAGTCAAGATAGTTTGTTTTGTTTAGATTGTTTTGGGACCACATATAACAATGCTCAAGCTTACTACTGGCTCTGCACTCAGTAATTAATCCTGGCAGCGCTCAGGGGACTACATAGGATCCCGGGGATCAAACTTAGCTTGGCTGCATACAAGGCACATGCCCTAGTTGCTGTACAGTCACTCTAGCCTCTCTATGACATGTTGGACAAATTTTGATTATAGGTTGACACCAGGTTTGTTGCTTACATAAGCCTCCTTTTAGGAAGTTCCACCAGACCTATTCATAGCTCAGACTGACCTCGGTATATGAGTTAGTAAGCTAGTCTTGATGCTGTCTTTCCTACTTCTTCCATTATTTTTGGCCACACTCAGCTGTACTCAGAGCTTACTCCTGGCTCTGCACTCAGGTATTAATCCTGGTAGGCTCTGGAAGCCATTTTGGATGACAGAGATCAAATCTTGGTTAGCCACATGCAAAGCAAATGCCCAGTAGTATCGCTCTGACTTCAAAATATTTTTCTTTGTTTTATTTATTTTGTTTTTTTTTTGAACAACACTTGGCTGTGACTAGGGCTTAGTCCTGGCTCTGCAGTCAGGAGTAACTTCTGGCAGTGTTTAGGGAACCATATGGAGAGAGTGCTGGGGATCAAGCCTGGATCAGAAGCATGCAAGGAAAATGTCCTACCCTCTGTATATCACTCTGTCCCAAAATATATATAACTGTACAAAAAAGTTACACCACCAAGTTTTATTGGAATTTTTTTCAGATTTACCATATGCTAAGATATTGTAATTGTATATTATTAGCATAAATTTATGTGTATAATTAATGTATATACCTTTGGATATGGGTATGTATATTTTTTGTTTTTATACATTTGGGGCTATACCTCATGGTACTCAGAGCTTAGTCCTGACTGTGCTTGAGGAATCACTGTTGTCAGTGGTCAGGGACTATTCTTGGCAGTGTTCAGGACCCAGAGGATCACTGTTGATTGTGCTCAGGGGACATATGTTGGGAATATGTCCTTTACTGGGGATTGAACCTGTGTTGGCTGTGTGCAAGGTAAATACTATATCTCTAGTCCTGATTGTTGTTTTTTTATTTTTTAATTGAATCACCATAAAATACATTATTCAAAAGTTGTTGTTGGGCTGGAGTGATAACACAGCAGTAGAGCATTTGCTTTACTCCCGGCTGACCTGGGACAGATCTGGGTTCAATGCCCGGCCATCCCATATGGTCTCATGAGCCTGCCAGGAGCAATTTCTGAGCACAGAACCAGGAATAACCCCTGCACACTGTTGGGTATGGCCCAAAAACAAAACAAAATAATACCAAAAAATAACCCCAAAAGTTGTTAGTTGAGTTTCAATTGTGCAGTATTCTAACACCCTTCCCATCCCCAGTATGCATTTCCCAGCCCAATATCAGCAGCTTCCCTCCCACCCCTTACCCACCCCCTGCCTACATGTTAGACAATATTCTTCTCTGCCTCTCTCTCTGTCTCTCTTTTTCCTTCTCTTCCCATATTCAACCCTTTCTCATTCCCTTCTCCCTTCTCTCCCCATCTCGTCTTTCCTTTTTTTTTTTTTTTACCTTTTAGACCCATGGTTTTCAATATTTTTATACAACCCAGTTCTTGTCCAGAGTGATTCTTTAAAACTATCCTTGTAGGGGCCTGAAGAGATAGCACAGCGGTGTTTGCCTTGCAAGCAGCCGATCCAGGACCAAAGGTGGTTGGTTCGAATCCGGTGTCCCATATGGTTCCCTGTGCCTGCCAGGAGCTATTTCTGAGCAGACAGCCAGGAGTAACCCCTGAGCAACACCGGGTGTGGCCCAAAAACAAAACAAAACAAAAAAACAAATCCCGGTGTCACATATGGTCCCCTGTGCCTGCCAGGAGCTATTTCTGAGCAGACAGCCTGGAGTAACCCTTGAGCACTGCCAGGTGTGGCTCAAAAACAAAACAAAAAAAAAAACCAAAAAAAAAAACAAAAAAACTATCCTTGTCATAGCTGTCCTTTCTCTGCCTTTAACTGCACTCCCCCTCCCACTTTGTGATAATCTTTCTATCATGGACCAGTCCTCCTGGCCCTTATTTGAGTATTATTCTCAGTACATGTTTTGTTTATAGCCTACAAATGAGTACAGTCATTCTGTCTGTGCCTCTCCTGAGCAAAATGATTTGCTCAGCTGATACTTTCCATGTCTATTCATGCAAATTTCATGACTTCATTTTCATAAAAAGCTGTGCAGTTTTCCTTTGAGTAGATGTGCCAATTTATTTATCTACTTCTCTGTTCTCAGGCACTTGGGTTATTTCTAGATCCTGGCTATTGTAAATAGTGCCACAGTGAACATAGGAATTCATTGATGCCTTTTCTGGATTAGTGTTTGAGCCCTGAGGGTATATTCCCAGGAATGGTATTGTTCGGTCAAATAAAAACTCAATTTCTATTTTCCAAAAAGGCCATACCATTTGACATTCCCACCAGCAATCAGAAGCTCTTTCTTTGAATATGGGTCTTTTATTTATTTATTTTTGTATATGGGTCTTTTTTTTAAGTTCCCATGTTTCTGAGTTTATAAAATGAAATGTTGGGGCCAGAGCAATAGCACAGCAGGTAGGGCATTTGCCTTGCACATAGCTGACCCTTGCACATAGCTGACCCAGAGTCAATCCCCAACATCCCATATGGCCCCCAGAGCCTGCCAGAGCAATATCTGAATGTAGAGCAAGGAGTGACCCCTGAGCACTAACAAGTGTGGCCAAAACCAAAAAATAAAATAAAAAATGAGGTATTATCTGGGTCAGAAAATAGTACAAGTAGGTAAGATGTTCACCACGTTTACTGCCAATACACTTAAATCCCCAGTACCACCTCTGGTCCCCTAAGCATTGTGAAATTTGTTCTTTGTGCACAGAACCAGGAATAAGCACTAATTAGGCATAGCTGAATGTGGCCCAAAACACCCTCCAAATTTTTATTTAGTGCTAGGAATTGAATTTAGTGCTCCCAATGCAAAGCATATACTTCAGCTCTTTGGGCCATCTTCATGTTTCTAAAAGGAAATATCCTTAAAACACTGCTACTTATAGTACAGTTAGGATAAAGAATATGTCCTAAAGTTTCTGATAATAGAGGTAATTTAGTTTAAGTGCTAAACTAAGTACAAACTATTTTAAGTACTGACAGAAATAATGAATATTTTTTACATGTGCAGAGTTCATCTGTGGGAATAAGAAAAATAAAAGACAGTATGTCTTTTAAAAATAAGAGACAGTAGAGATGAGGGCTGGGAGGACAGCCCATGATATGAAGCTTAACAAAGAGCAGTGAGTGCACTGACAACTACCATGACAATGATAGTTGGAACTGGGTGCTGAAATAGGGTAAAGTGATATGCATGGCACCTCCTCATTAGCAATAGTGCAAATCACAATGTCAAATAGGAAGGAGAGAGTGAGAGAGAGGAGAATGCTTACCCCCAGAGACAAGCAGGGGTGAAGGTGGGGAGAGAAATGGGGGACATTGATGGCAGTAAAGTTACACTGGTGAGGGGGGCATATATTCTATTACTGAAACCCAACTATGAACATTTCTGTAACCACAGTACTTCAATAAATAAGTAATTATTTGGGGCAGTAGAGGAACCACACCCTGCAGTGCTCAGGGGATACTCTGGCTCTGCACTCATAAATCACTCCTGGCAGGCTCGGGTATAAAATAAAAATCTACGAGTTGTGAGATCACCCCACATGCTTTGCTTCTAACCCCTTAGGTGAATGAGTCTGAAGAAGCAGGGTAACTGTGAAGAAATGAGTGATCGAGAGAGAGAGAGAGAGAGAGAGAGAGAGAGAGAGAGAGAGAGAGAGAGAGAGAGAGAGAGAGAGAGAAGGAGAGAGAGAGGGGAAGAAGAGAGAGAGAAGTACTATCCAGTGGGCTTTTTACATATCAAAGAGAGAGATTTTAGGAAGGAGGAAGTGTGAGGAACACTTTGCTTGGGGTTGATAGCTGGGCATCATCTTACACTTGGGGGACCTTATGGAATGCCAGGGATCAAATCTGGGTCATCCACATGCAAGGCAAAATGCTCTACCCATTGTGCTATCACTCTGGCCCCTAAATAAAGAAATCATTATTTACAAAACACTAGTGCAGAGGTAAATTAAGTAGTAATAGGGGATTTTAGTAACCCGAGAGAGGCTAAATTCACAGTAACTGCTAAGCATAATCTTGCAGACATTTTTGTCTCAGGAAATAAAAGCTAAAGGGATAATACAAGAGTTCAAGATGTCTCCCTTGCATGCAGCTGACCCTTGTTTGATTCTGGGCTCCACATACGGTCCTCTCAGCACTGCCATTTGTGAACTCTGAGCACACAGAGCTGGGAGAACTATGAACAGCAATGGGTAAGGCTCAACTTCCCACCCCCTGCCACCAACAAACGAAAGAAAATAAAGAAGAGAATAAGAACTAGTTTGATTCAAAAGAGAACCTGGTTGCTTGGTTTAATAGAAGTGATCAAACTTTTGGGAAAAATAATCTAGGGGCTTGAGTGATAGCACAATGGGTAGAGCATTTGCCTGGCACACGGCTGACCCTGGTTTGATCCCTGACATCTTATATGGTCCCCCGAGCCTGCCAGGAGCGATTTCTGAGCATAGAGCCAGGACTAACCACCGAGCACTGTGGGTATGGCACAAAACCAACACACACACACACACACACACACACACACACACACACACACACACACCCCTAATCCTCTCAAATATTTTCTCTAATAGCAGAAGTTTAGAATCGTAAGCACCTGCGTATCTCAAAATATAAATATCTATTCTTTTCAATTTTATCTTTTGTTTTGGGGGTTACCCCTGGCAGTGGTCAGGGGTTATTCCTGGCTCTGCTCAGGAATAACTCTCGGCTGTGCTTGGGGGACCATATGGAATGCCAAGGATCGAACCTGGGTCAGCTATATGCAAAGCAAGTGCTTTACCTGCTAAAGTATTGCTTCATCCCTGTTCTCTTCCATTTTACAAAAGGAGATTCTTTGAGAACATTGGAAGATTGTCATCAACAATAAAATTTTGATTCATAAAAATTTTTGATTCATACCACCACATTTCATGAGTCATTCTATGCTTTTAATCTTATGCCTATAATATCATAACATTCAGCTCTGTTTCTTTAATCTTTATTATAGCAATCTGAAAATTATAAATATATTAAATATTTTTAAAAATTTATATTTTAGGAAGAGCAAATATTCTGGGGGTGGCATAATGATGTTCATGTATTTGACACAAAGACACAGACATGGTTTCAACCAAAAATTAAAGTAAGTATTTTTAAAAGTTGCCCTTATGTTTGTATACTTATTGATACTTTAACAATATATTAGGGACCAGAGAGATAACACAGTGACCTTAAAGCATGTGAAAAAAGTTTTAAGTGAAGGAGGCCCAGATTCAATCCTGGGAACCATAAGATATGATCTGCTGAGGGCAGTCATCAAGCCCAGAGCCAGAAGTCCCAAGCAATATCTGACAATATCATAAAAATAAACACAAATATTTGTTTAGACAAGGCTCAGCAAAATGCCTTTGGAATAATAAAAAGTATAATTTTATGTTATTCCCAGAGCACTGCCCAGATAGTATTATTTAGTGGGGACTGTGTTCAAGAGATCACCCAACATGCATACACCTTCATGGGTTCGATTCCTGGCATTCCAGCCTTCCAGGCCAATCCAGGGCTGACCCCAGGTTGACCTGGGATTGGCCTGGATTCAATCCCTGACATCCCATATGGTCCCCCAAGCCTGCCAGGAGTGATTTTTGAGTGCAGAGCCAGGAGTAACTCCTGAGTGCAGCCAGGTGTGGACCACCAAAAATCACAAGCCTGATTATGTTACTCTGCTACTTTTTTAAAAATTTTATTTATTTATTTATTTATTTTGGTTTTTGGGCCACACCCGTTTGACGCTCAGGGGTTACTCCTGGCCAAGCACTCAGAAATCGCCCCTGGCTTGGGGGGACCATATGGGACGCCAGGGGATCAAACCGTGGTCCGTCCTACGCTAGCGCTTGCAAGGCAGACACCTTACCTCTAGCACCATCTTCCCGGCCCCTTAAAATTTTATTTTATAGAAACAATTATGATCAACAGAATCCTTATTAGTTGAATTTGAGAATCTGTTACTTTCTATATATGTGATGTGTAGTTATATATGCCCATGGTACTTTTTTCTGCTGTATATAATTTTACCCTGTGAACATGCATGCTTTTCCCTGGAAAATTTTAAGTCTATTCAGCATAAAAGTTTCTTCCCCCCACCCCCCTCCTGAATCTTGCTCTACTGTTTGTGCTGGTCAGACTTTCTTCCCAACTTGCAATATTTTTTTTATCTAATTTTGCTTACCCATAAACTCTTCATTTTTATTAAAAAACATTTGTTAGGTGCTGGAGTTAGCACAGTGGGTAGGGCATTTGTCTTGCACACGCCTGACCTGGATTCTATTCCCAGGATCCCATGTGGTCCTCTCGAACATACCAGGAGTAATTTCTGAGCATAGAGCTAGCAGTGACCCCTGATCTCTGGCGAATTTGTCCCAAAAACAAAAACAGTTTTGTTTAATAGTGAATTCATACATAACTAGAAAGTATCTTTTAGAATGATTTGAATGAAAGTATCTTTTGAAAGAAAGAACAATGGAGATTAGGTTCTAAGAAGGAGTGATTTATTCAGCACATCGTGGCACTTTGCAACACTCTTTTCTTGACTTCTTTCTGCTTTTCTTTATTAACTATTTGTGTCTTTGGAAGACTGACTTGCTCATCTAACAAGAATATGACATTGGACACTCAAAAAACTTCTACTGGTGCTGTGTATTCTCTCAGTGATTATAATTTTTTAAAAAGGACCCTGATTCTTTTTTGAAATACAGAACTGGCATAGTCAGTCTTTATATAAATTCCAGAACTTTATCTCCCTATGCCAATGCAAAGATTGACTAGGCCAGATTCTCAAGCTTATCTCAATGTTTTGTTGTTGCTGTTGGGTATTTTTGTTTGTTTTTGAGCCACACCAGTGGTTCTCAGAACTTTCTTCTAGCTCTGTGCTTAGGGATCTCTCCTGGAGGTGTTTGAGGGATGCCTGGGATTGAACTCAAGTTAGCTGTGTGCAAGACAAGTACTCTGCCTGCTCTGTTATTGCTCTGATCCTTCAAACCTATCTCTATGAAGTATGGTTTTATTATTGATAAACTCACCATAGCTCTGTAGATTGGACTAGACAAAATCAAAATTGACTACTAATATCCATATTCTTACAGGCCAACTTGTATTGATAGAAGTACATAAAATCTGACACATTTACTTTTACTTGGTTAGTTAATATATTGGTTAGGAGGCCAAACTTGGCTGTGTTTAGGGCTTACTCCTGGTTCTGCATAAGAAGTTTTTGTGTGGGAAAATTTGTTTGATTTTTTTTAAATTAATTTTTATTGAGATGCTGTGATTTACAAAGCTATTTATATTTGAGTTTTAGGTATACAATTATATAATATCTGGTCACCAATGTCTATTTTCCTCCACCAATGTCTCAGTATTTCCCCAAACCACCCTCTGCCTCCTTGACAGGCACATTTGTAAGTTTGTTTAACCTTTTTTTTTTAATTTATGTATTTTTAGATTTTGGCCACATTTGGTGGTGTTCAGGTTTCGCTCATGGCTCTATACTCATGAATCACTCCTGGCAGGCTCAGGAAAACATATAAGTTACCTGGGACCAAACCAAGACCACCCACATGCAAGATGGTTGGCCACATAAAGCCTTACCTTTTGTACTATCTCTCTAGCATCAGAAACTACTTTTGAAAGGTGAATAAATTTAATTCTAGAGGAGCAGTACTTGTCTACAACTATTACTATTTCAAACTATCTTTTGCAGTAGGGTTATTAACAGACACAGTTAAGAGGAATTTCTCATATTGAGTATAGAATATGATGTCCTTTCACTTGTTTTCAATTTTTACACACACTACTGATCTTTGCTTACAGGGCGGAGTTCCACCGCAGCCACGAGCAGCACATACTTGTGCAGTGCTTGGAAATAAAGGCTATGTCTTTGGAGGACGTGTTTTGGTTAGTGTTTTTAATAGAAATTGTTTTTATATACAATGCTTCTGATAAAATTTGTCTTCTGACTTTTTGAAACTATGCAGTATACCAATAATCTAGAGATTAAAATATCATTCAGCAACATTGGTTACTTCTACTCCCAAAGTAGTTCATTTGGGGGTAATCATCAATAATTATACATAATATCTTATTGAGAGGAATTCTTAATTTCAGTAATATAAAAAAGTTTGATTTCCTTTTTAAAACTGTTTAAATTTATTTTTCTTCTTTGAGATTTTGATTTTGTGTCTCTGTTAATCTTTGAATACATAGCATTGTTTCTTAGTATAATAACTTATAATTTTATAATAAGTTATAACATACATATAATCTATTTTAATCTGAATTTAGTTTTAACTCATGAAAAATAAAACACTGAATAATTTAGTATGCTTTGATTTTAGCAAACTAGGATGAATGATTTGCATTACCTAAATTTAGATACTTGGACTTGGTCTGGAAGGTAAGTGTAAGATTTAAGTGTTTTAATTTAAAGACATTTCTCTTTGTATGTTTGTGTGTATGTGTTTGACATAATCTAAATTTGGGTCTCTGAAACCTATATTTTTTCCTTTATGTCATATATATAGCATGATACATTAATTTAAATAATAGCTGTTTTTCAATTAAATTGTGTAAAACAGAAATATTAATAGTTAAAAATAGATTATGAAAGTACTTGTTTCATAACATATTTGCAAATGCTTGTTAGTACAAGAAATGAAGAACACATAGGGTAATGTGATGACAGATAGATTTTTATTTATGGCTCATAATCTACAGAATAAATGTAGTTATCATTTCACTTTATGTAATGGGATAGAATTAGAATTCCAAAGTATGATGCTATTGAAAATAAAACCATGGGGAAATGTCATAAGAAAATATAGATTTTTGGGCCCGGAGAGATGGCACAGCGGCATTTGCCTTGCAAGCAGCCGATCCAGGACCAAAGGTGGTTGGTTCGAATCCCGGTGTCCCATATGGTCCCCCGTGCCTGCCAGGGGCTATTTCTGAGCAGACAGCCAGGAGTAACCCCTGAGCACTGCCGGGTGTGGCCCAAAAACCAAAAAAAAAGAAAATATATATTTTTATCTTTAAATTTTGGCATAGAGGGCCCGGAGAGATAGCACAGTAGCGTTTGCCTTGCAAGCAGCCGATCCAGGACCAAAGGTGGTTGGTTCAAATCCCGGTGTCCCATATGGTCCCCCGTGCCTACCAGGAGCTATTTCTGAGCAGACAGCCAGGAGTAACCCCTGAGCACTGCCGGGTGTGACCCAAAAACCAAAAACCAAAAAAAAAAATTTTGGCATAGAGAAAGCATTTATTTTTTTTCTTTTGGACCACACTTGTCTGTGCTTATGGCTTACTTCTGGCTCTGCATTAATGGATAACTCCCGGTGGGGTTTGGGGACCATATGGGCTGCTGGGGACTGAACTTGGGTTGACTGTGTGTAAGAAAAGTATGCTGGGGGTGGAGAGATAGAATGGAGGTAGGGTGTTTGCCTTGCATGCAGAAGGACGGTGGTTCGAATCCCGGCATCCCTTGGTCCCCCATGCCTGCCAGGGGTGATTTCTGAGCGCAGAGCCAGGAGTAACCCCTGAGCAAAGCTGGGTGTGACTCAAAAACCAAAAGAAAAAGAAAAGTATGCTATTACCATACTTTATTATCATCTCTCTGACCAGGGAAAGCATTTTCTCTTCTCCTTTCCTTTTCTCTCCTTTCCCTTTTTCTTCCACTTCCCTCTTCTCCCCTTCCTTCCTTTCTTTTGTCTTTCCTCTTTTTCCCTTCCCTCTCCTCTCCTCCCTTCTTTTTTTCAGTCCCCCTTTTGTTGGTAGTTCACCCACCCTTCATCCCCCACACCCATCCATCTCCTCCCTTCTTTTTCCTTTTCTTTTCCCTTTTTGTTGTCTCTTTATTTTGAGGCCACACTCAGCTTTGTTCCAGGTTCTCTTCCACCCCCATTTTTGTGCCACAACCTTTTATTCTCAGGAGTCCAAATTCTGCACTCAGGAATCAAGGCAAGCACTTTACCTGCTATACTTTTATTGCTATGATTCTGTTCTCAAGACTTTTAATTTTCATTTTTTTATTTTAATTTTAATTTTAATTTTATTTTATTTTAATTTAATTTTATTTTAATTTTAATTTTTTTATTTTAATTATTTTAATTTTCATTTTTTATTTTAATTTAATTTTATTTTATTTTAATTTTAATTTTTTATTTTAATTATTTTAATTAAAATTTAATTAATTTTAATTTTAAATTAATTAATTTAATTTAATTTAATTTTCATTTTTTAAATTTTATTTTCATTTTTTATTTTAATTTTAATTATTTTAATTTTAATTTTTAATTTTAATTTTAATTTTAATTTAATTTTAATTTAATTTAATTTTCATTTTCATTTTTTTATTTTAATTATGACAACAAAGATGCAAAGAAAGAGGACAGGGTAAAGTTACAGTGGAAGCCCAATCACCCATAAACAGAATTCTCGGTAGTCCCATCGATGATATCCCAGCCTTGAACTTTCAGCCAAAGAAAATTAAGAAAAACAAAACTGAACCCATGTACAATACAATTACTTTGTCCCTCAAATCCCCAGTTGTAGTACATACTATTTCTTAGCAGCACACAATATAATCTAAAGACATTAGACTTATGTAACTCCTTAAACATTGAGGGCAAAGTACATTTCTCTAGTTCCATGCACATGCTTACTAGTTTAAGTTAACCTCAAAAGTTTTAGTGGGTTGTTTTTCTTAAGGATTGGAGTCAAGGGAACATAGTAAAAAAAGGTATTAAAGTGGCATTTGTTTGCATAGGCCCACCAAAACATAAGGGACATGGAAAGACAAATTATGGTCTAAATACAAGGAGACCCTACCACTGAAGTTTCCTGGCACAGGACTGACTCTAGGCTCCAGGCAAACTAGTTTGTCCAATTCAAGTCATCGTCTGTAGTGGCAATACACCTCCATTCCTCACATAGTCTCTGTTGTTGGTATCATGCTTCTGTATTAAAGATCCTGGAGTCTGCATATCCCATATTGCAGTCAGGATGGTGCAGAGCATCCTCTCGTTTCACCTCACACTTAAGGGGCACTAGAGAGAACCATGTCCTGTAGAGCAGGTCATTGTTGTTGTCAAGTCTTCTCAGTGTAAGCGGAAGTCTCTTTTAGGAGGTTGATGTCAGACCCTTGGTAGAGTCTTTCCTGGTAGAGGACTGCTTCCAGCTGTTGCTATAAAAGACCTTGGATGTTTCGTAAATAGCTTGCCTGGTTCCGGCATGAATGGAGGATGCCCATTCTTCTGAGGCCTGTGCCAGGTCATTATATCAATGTTCGGGGTGTAGGGTACATTGTACTGAGATTTATTAGATAAGAACTTATCTGTATGTATGGTGTTTTCCCATTTTAATGTGTCTATGCAAACAAGGATCAATGCCATGAAGCATTATTGGTGCATCTGGAGGCAATAGGAGCAAGACCAGCAATTTCCATGACATAGTTCAATCATAGGCATCAAACTGAGGGACAGTTCCAACAACAATCCTTACTTAACAGCTTACAAAGAAAAGACAAGATGAAAAGTGGATAGAAACATCATGGTAGAAGAATATATAGAGAGTTACATCAGTTAAAGAAAATACCTATAAAATATTCAAAAGATATATGTGTTCAATATGTGTTCAATTTGTGTCCTTCTAAATAGTTCTGGGATTTGTTAGATCTACTGTATGTCTTAGGTCAGAGATTAGAACTATGTGTTACTGAAGTTAAGAAGGGTAAATCTGGGGTACTGACAGTTGGGAGAAGCATATGTTCGCGCGGGGGCGCTAGCCCCCGAGCGGTTTGCAAAATGTAGACTGTATGAAATTGCCAGTGACAGCCTGAGTATAGCTGAGCAGCTATCTGCCACCCACCAGATCAAACTCCACCCCCTAAGCCCAGCCCGAAGGACAGGGGATTTAAGCCCCACCCTAGGCCAGTGTCCGGGCCCGGCCTGGGCGTGGGGAAAACCCAGGGTGCCCTGTCATCTCCTTCCAGGAACCCACCTGGAGATCTGGAGGAATGGGGGAGAGGGGGGTCGGCTGACCCAGGTTCGAGCCCCCCTACCCTAGGCCGGATTAGCAGGCCACTGGCACATGCGGAGGCCTGCCAGCTGCCCACCCGTGCCGGCTAAAAATCCTGCTCCAGGAAGGGAAAGAGACCCTCCCCAGCCCGAAGGACAGGGAATTTAAGCCCCACCCTAGGCCAGTGTCCCGGCCCGGCCTGGGCGTGGGGAAAACCCAGGGTGCCCCGTCATCTCCTTCCAGGAACCCACCTGGAGATCCGGAGGAATGGGGGAGAGGGGGGTCGGCTGACCCAGGTCCGAGCCCCCCTACCCTAGGCCGGGTTAGCAGGCCGCTGGCACATGCAGAGGCCTGCCAGCTGCCCACCGTGCCGGCTAAAAATCCTGCTCCAGGAAGGGAGAGAGACCCTTAATTTTCATTTTATGCTCTATAACTGGGTATAATACATATTAAAAGGTAAAATTTGTTTCAGTTCATCTAAGAATTTTAAGAATGCTTTAAAATCATTCCTATAGGTAAGATTAGGAAAATCCATTTTTTAAAGTAATGAATTTTTTCCCGTTAAAGTCTAAAGGCTTTTTTTCACTAATATAATTCTTATATTTTAATGTTATTCCTTGCCACAGAATTTCCATTAATGGAGAAAACCCTACACATCGGTCATGGCATACTCTGACAGCACTAGCTGATGATAAGCTTTTCCTATTTGGTGGACTAAGTGCAGATAATGTTCCCTTAAGTAAGTCAACTGAAAGTTAGTCTGCATTGCTTTATTTATTTTATCTGATACTTAATGTCTCTTCCATAATTTATTTTCTGAAGTATGAATTAATTAATCTACAGCTGTATATTTACATGAAGTATAATTTTATAAGGCTCTGGTATCTATTTATTGTCTTTTAAAAATTACTTTGAATTTAGTAGCATACTATCTTTTCTCTTATATCCTACAAATTAGTGAGATCATTTTGTCTATTCATCTCCCTCTGACTCATTTCACTCAGCATAATACACAACATATTCATCCATGTATAAGCAAATTTTATGACTTCATTTTTCCTGACTGCTGTATAGTATTGCATTGGATAGATGTACCAGTTTCTTTAGCCACTTATCCGTTGTTGGGCATCTGGGTTGTTTCTAGATTCTGGATATTGTAAACAGTGCTGCAATTAACATAGGGATTAGAGTGCTTTTCTGCATTGTATTTTTCAGTCCCTAGGATATATCCCTAGGATTGATATTGCTGGTTCATATGGGAGCTCACTTTCTAGTTTTTTTAAGGAATATCCATATTGTTTTCTAAAAAGGCTGGATCAGTTGCCATTCCCACCAGCAGTGAATGAGAGTCCCTTTCTCCCCATATCTGCCCACACTAGTTATTCTTGTTCTTTTTGATGTGTGTCAGTCTCTGTGGTGTGGGATGATATCTCACTGTAATTTTAATTTGCCTCTCCATGATAATTAGTGGACAAAGAGTAATTTTTTCATGTCTATTCATTTCTTCTTCACATTTTTGTTTGGAATTAGGTGGTTTTTTCTTGCTAAGTTCTATCAGTGCTTGTTTATCTTAGATATTAAACTCTTATCATATGGGCATTGGGTGAATAGTTTCTCTCATTTTGTAGATAGTTTTTATATCCTAGTCACTGTTATAAACTGTGCATAAATCTCTCAGTTTAATGTAGTCCCATTTGTTTTCCTTTGCTTCTATTTGCTTGGCTAGTGATGTTTCTTCCTTATAGATGTCTTTAGGTTTAGTGTCATGGAGTGTTCTACCAATATTTTCCTTTATGCATGGTAAATTGAGGTCTCAGTTCATTTTTTCCCAATACCACTTATTGAAGAGGCTTTCCTTGCTCCATTTCATAATTCTTGCCCCTTTATCAAAGATTAATTGATCATAGACCTGGGGTCAGTCTTAGAATATTCAAGTCTGTTTTACTGATCTGAGGATCTGTCTTTGTACCAGTACCATGATATTTTAATGACTACTGCTTTTTAGTATAGTTTAAAGTTGGGGAAAGCGATGCCTTCCATCTTCTTATTACCAAGGATTGCTTTAGCTATTTATGGAGGCTTATTGTTCCATATGAATTTCAGGTGCATTTGATCCAACTCTTTGAAAAATGTCATAGATATTATAGAGGTTGCATTAAATCTTTACAATGCTTTGGGAAGTATTGCATTTTAATGATGATAATCATCCCAATTCATGAGCAAGGTATATGTCTCCATTTCCTTGTGTCCTATTTCATTTATAGAAGCAGTATTTTTTTGTGGTTGTTTTGTTCTGTTTTTGAGCCACAACCTTCTGTTCTTTGTGTTCAGGGGTTACTCCGAGGTCTGCTCTTAGAAATCACTCCTGGCAGACTTGGGGGACCATATGGGATGCCAGGGATCAAACCCAGATCAGCCGCATGCAAGGCACATGTCCTACCTGCTGTGCTATGGCTCCAACTGGTAGTGTTTTGTAGTTTTCTTTGTATAGATTTTTCATCTCTATAGTTAAGTTGACTTCAAGGTACTTGATTTTCTGAGGCATAATTATGATTGTGATTTTTTTGTTTTTGTTTTTTGGGTCACATCTGGCAGCCCTAAGGGGTTACTCCTGGCACTATGCTCAGAAATCACTCCTGGCAAGCTCAGGGGACCATATGGGATGCCAGGATTCGAACCACCATTCTTCTGCATGTAAGGCAAATGCCTTATATCCATCTATCTCTCCGGCCCCAATTGGGATTTTTAAATATATCTTCTCTTTTATTATTTTCATATAAAAAATTCAAGGCTTTTTGCATACTACTTTTTTAGAATGCTACTTTGTGGTTTTTTTTTTTTTTGTTGTGGTTTTTGGGTCACACCCGGCAGTGCTCAGGGGTTACTCCTGGTTTCATGCTCAGAAATTGCTCCTGGAGGCACGGGGGACCATATGGGACACCGGGATTCGAACTGATGACCTTCTGCATGAAAGGCAAATGCCTTACCTCCATGCTATCTCTCTGGCCCCTAGAATGCTACTTTACTACACAAATTAATTTTTTTTCTAGAAACTTTGTGCTAGTCTTTAGGTTTTCTAAATTTTTGTATCATGTCATCTGCAAACAGAGCTTTTTTGGGGGGGAGCCACACCCAGAAGTGCTCAAGGGTTACTCCTGATTCTGTCCTCAGCAGTCTCTCTTGGCAGGTTCAGGGGATCGTGCTAGACACCTAAGATCAAACCCAGGTTCATCATGTATCAGCTGCATACAAGGCAAACACCCTACTACTGTGCTACCACTCTGGCCCAATTTTTCTTTTCTTTTCATTTTTTTCGGGGGGCACACCTAGTAGCACTCAGAAGTTACTCCTGGCTCTGCACTCAGAAATTGCCCTTGGAAGGCTTTAGAGACCATATAGGATGCTGGGAATCGAACCTGGATCAGTCACGTGCAATGCAAAGGCCCTACCACTGTGCTATTGCTTTGGCCCCTGCAAACAGAGCTTGACTCCTTTCTTTCCTATCTGTATGCCCTTGATATTTTTTTTCTTGCATAATTACTATGGCAAGTAATTTCAGGACTGCATTAAATAGAAGTGGTGAGAGAGGGCAGAGAACCTTGTTTTGTGCTAGATCTTAGAGAGGAAAGGCTTTTAGTTTTTTCCAGTGAGTATGATGTTTGCAATGGGCTTGTAGTAAATGGCTTTGACTATATTGAGAAAGCTTCTTTTGATTCTCATCTTGATGAGATGGTTTTTGTTTGTTTGTTTTGTTTGTTTGTTTTAGAGCCACACCTGGCAGCGCTTAGGGGTTACTCCTGGCTCTGTGCTCAGAAATTGCTCCTGGCAGGCTCGGAGGACCATATGGGATGCCAGGGATCATCCTGGGTCAGTCACATGTAAGGCAAATGCCCTACTGCTGCTGTGCTATTGCTCCAGCCCCTTGATGAGATGTTTAATCATGAATGGATGCTAAAACTTGTCAAATGCTTTCTCTGTATGTATTGCTATAATCATATCGTTTTTTTCTTTTATTGATATGGTATTGATTGAATATTGATTGAACTTGTGTATGTTTAATCATCCTTGCATCTCTAGATGCATCACAGTATATAATGGCCTTCTTAATGAGTTGATAGATTCTATTTGCTAGTATTTTGTGGAGGATCTTTGCGTCTGTGTTCATTAAGGATATCGGCCAATAATTCTCTTTTTTTGTGTTTGTATTGTCCCTGTCTGCTTTTGGTATCGGGGTGATGCTATAACTTCATAGAAACTCCTTGGGATTGTTTCTTTTTCTTCAATTTCTGGAAGAGCCTGAAAAAGATCAGCAGTTAGGTCCTTCTTAAAGGTTTGAAAGAATTTATTAGTGAATCTATCTTGGCCTGATCTTTTGTTTTTGAAAAGCCTTTGATTACCATTTCAATTTTTTCAATCATGATAGATCTGGTCTGTTCAGCTTGTCCATATCATCTTGGTTCAAACTTGGGAGATAATAGGAGTTCAAGAATTTATTCATTTCTTCCAGGTTCTCTTGTTTTGTGACATACAGCTTTTCAATCTGATTACCCTTTCAATTTCTGTAGTGTCTGTTGTGACATCCCCCTTTTATTTTTTATTCCATTTATTAAAGTTCTGTCTCTTTGTGAGTTTTGCTAATGGTTTATCAGTCATGCTTATTTTTTTTCAAAGAACCAACTATTGCTTTTATTGATCTTTTGGATTCTTTTTTGGTTTTCCAGTTCATTAATTTCTGCTCTAAGGTTCTTTTTATTTTTTTTCTTTATTTAAGCATGATTCCATGCTTCCATACATGATTCCATACATGATTATAGTTGGGTTTCAGTCATAAAAAGAACACCCCAACTTCACCAGTGCAACCTTCCCACCACCAATGCCCCCATCTCCCTCTTCTCTAAGTTTTATTATTTCATTCCTCCTGCCTGTTTTTGACTCACTTTGTCAGTCATTTTTCATTTTTAAGCTATGCCATTAAGTTATTTAGGCTCTTTCTTCCTGGTGAATGCTTGCAAAGCTCCAAACTTTCATCTTAATACCACTTTTGCTGTGCTTTACAAATTCTGATAATTTATGTCTTCATTCTGTTTGTTTCCAGGAATCTTTTTATCCCTCTTTGTTTTCTTCTCTGAACCATTGGTTGTAGTGATCTGTTTAATTTCCAGGTTATATAACATTATTTCTTCATTTCTATTTGTAATTTGCTTCTGTATTCAGTGCATCATGATCTGAGAACATAGTTGATACAATTTCTATCCTCTTGATTTTTTTTTTTTTTTTTTTTTTTTTTTGGTTTTTGGGTCACACCCGGCGGTGCTCAGGGGTTACTCCTGGCTGTCTGCTCAGAAATAGCTCCTAGCAGGTACAGGGGACCATATGGGACACCGGGATTTGAACCAACCACCTTTGGTTCTGGATCGGCTGCTTGCAAGGCAAACGCTGCTGTGCTATCTCTCCGGGCCCTATCCTCTTGATTTTATGAAGATATGTTTTGTGGCCCATCATTTGATCTATCTTGATGAATGTTCCATGTGCATTGGAGAAGAGTGTATTCAGCTTTTCAGGGATGAAAAGCCAAATATATATACATACACATGTATATATATTTATACACTATGTCCCTTTCTTCCATTTCTTCCTTCAAAGCCAGTATATCTTGCTGAGTTTTATCCTGGTTGATCTATCAAGAGTTAATAGTGATGTTGACATCTTTAACTACAATTGTGTTGTTATTGATATCTTTCTTCAGGTCTATTAGCAGTTGTTTTAAATATTTTGCTGGTCCCTCATTGGGTACATATATATTTTGGAGTATGATTTATTCTTGATGTACATATTCCCTGATTATTAAGAAATTCTTTTTTTTTTTTTTTTTTTTGTGATTTTTGGGTCACACCCGGCAGTGCTCAGGGGTTATTCCTGGCTCCAGGCTCAGAAATTGCTCCTGGCAGACTCGGGGGACCATATGGGATGCCGGGATTCGAACTGATGACCTCCTGCATGAAAGGCAAATGCCTTACCTCCATGCTATCTCTCCGGCCCCCATTAAGAAATTCTTAAGAAACTATTAAGAAATTATTAAGAAACTCTCTTGTCAGGGGCCGGAGAGATAGCATGGAGGTAAGGCATTTACCTTTCATGCAGAAGGTCATCGGTTCGAATCCCGGCGTCCCATATGGTCCCCCGTGCATGCCAGGAGCAATTTCTGAGCACAGAGCCAGGAAAAACCCCTGAGCATTGCCGGGTGTGACCCAAAAACCACAAAAAAAAAAAAAAAAAGAAACTCTCTTGTCTCTTATAATCTTTTTAAGCCTGAAGTCTTTGTCATCTGATGTTAGTATGGCCACCCCATCCTTTGTAAGGGAATTGTTTGAAGGATTGGCTTCCAACCTTTAATTTTGAAATATGTGTTTGTGGGGCCGGGAAGGTGGCGCTAGAGGTAAGGTGTCTGCCTTGCAAGCGCTAGCGTAGGACGGACCTCGGTTCGATCCCCCGGTGTCCCATATGGTTCCCCCAAGCCAGGGGCGATTTCTGAGCGCTTGGCCAGGAGTAACCCCTGAGCGTCAAACGGGTGTGGCCCAAAAACCAAAAAAAAAAAAAAAAAAAGAAATATGTGTTTGTTCTGACTATTCAGATGTGTTTCTTGCAGGCAGCAACATATTGGACTCAATTTTCTGATCCATTTTGAAACTCTGTGTCTCTTGATTGGTACATTTAGTTCATTGATTTTTGGGAGTGGGGGTTTTGTCCACACCTGGTGGTTCTTAGGGATTATTCCTAGCTCTGCATTCAGAAATCACCTTGGAAGGTCCGGGGGAACAGGTGAGATGTTTTGTTTTGTTTTGTTTTGGGCCACACCCAGTGATGCTTAGGAGTACTCCTGGCTATGTGCTCAGAAATCACTCCTGGCTTGGGGGGACAATATGGGGTGCCAGGAGATCCAATCGAGGTCCATCCTAGGCTAGCGCAGGCAAGGCAGATGCCTTACCGCTTGCGCCACCACTCCAACCCCTCAGCTATGCATTTTTTAGTGAGTTGACCAACAAACACATTCTACATGTAGTTGGGAAGACATCAATTTCTTGTAGGAGATGTTGATTGCATATTATTACATTTCCCCAATGTGTGGGCTTTTCTATTGAAAGTCATATTTTTTGTTTTTGGAGAAAACTACTCTGTACCAGAGTTAGACAAAATTAAGCAAAACTTTATTGAAAGGGATTTGAATATATTTATTTATTTATTTATTTATTTGGGGATCACACCTGCTATGTTCAAGGCTTACTCTTGGCACTGTGCTAAGGGATCACTCCTGCTGGGTTTATCAAACCCCAGTCAGCCTGTGCATAATAAATGCTCTGCCCACTAAACTATCTCTCTCTGTCCTGAAGATTTGGGTGTAACAAACACTATTCATTTCAATAGGATTTATTATTTTTTTAGTATTTCAGCCTCATAGATTTTTTTCTTTTTTTTTTTTCTTTTTTTTTTTTTTTTTTTTTTTTTTTTGGTTTTTGGACCATACCTGGCAATGCTCAGAGGTTATTCCTGGCTCTGTGCTCAGAAATTGCTCCTGGCAGACTTGGGGGACTATATGGGATGCCAGGAATCAAACCCATGAAGGTCGATGCATGTTATCTCTCCACCCCCCCCCTTTTTTTTAGCCTCATAGATTTTTATTATATTTATCCCTATTTCCCATTTTTTGGACATTGATATATATGGGAAATTATTTAGTCGGTTTCTCTCTCCCTTTTTTTTTTTTTTGGTTTTTGGGCCACACCCGGTAACGCTCAGGGGTTACTCCTGGCTATGTGCTCAGAAGTTGCTCCTGGCTTGGGGGACCATATGGGACACTGGGGGATCGAACCGCGGTCCGTCCAAGGCCAGCGCAGGCAAGGCAGGCACCTTACCTTTAGCGCCACCGCCCGGCCCCTCTCTCTCCCTTTTATATTCAGTTTAAGATGGTCATAGATGGATGGCTATGTGGGCTTAATGATAAAGCACATGCCTTGAATGCATGTATCCTGCATTCAATCACTGCCAGTACTCCTACCCTTCAAAAAATAACCAAAACATATTGATCATATGGTTATATCATACCAATAATTTTTTTTTAATTTTGTTTTGGGAACACACCCAGCATTACTAAGGTTTACTCCTGACTCTGCAGTCGGGATTCACTCCTGGTGGTACTTAGGAGATGATTTGGGTTGCCAGGGATTGAATCCAGGTTGTCTGGATTACAAGGCAAGCTTGCTACCTGCTGTACTATCACTCTGCTGTGCCTCCCCCCTGCAGTAAAGTTTTTGAGGTTTGTTGATTATGTAATGGCATTATGGTTTTGTAGAAAATACTCAGTTCTTTTGAGCACTGCTTGCTAAAATCTCTGAGAGGAAAATAATAAAGCCTAGGATTTGTTTTATAGTAATTAACAACAAGAATAACAAAGACAAATGAAAATTTTTGGTAGTTGTTGGATCTAATTTATGTGAGAGTTCATTCTCATGTTCACCCTTTTATGTATGTTTGAAAAATTATAGGACACATATATAAACAGTAGTTTTATAAATGTAATATTGTCTTATAAAGAAATTTAAATTTATCTTAAAGACCTAGTCTTAATTTCTGAAACCTTCTGATATTTCAGGTGATGGTTGGATTCACAATGTTATGACAAATGGTTGGATACAGCTTACTCACTTACCTAAAACAAGACCCAGGTAAGTATAGAAGCTAACAAACAATTTAATTGTTAAAAACTTTTAAGTATTAGATATATTATTGAATTTATAGTGTTTATTACTAAAATATAAATCATTAGAAAGAATATTTTAAAGATAAGCTTGATGTTACCTAAGTAATTATATTAATTTCTGATATTTGGAAATAGCTACTCATTTTCTACCTATATTCTTGCACATTTGAAAATGTCTTTTATAAGGCACAAAAAAGAAAAAAGCTGGAAGTTACAGCTCACTTCATGAAGCTCACCACAAACAGGGATGAGTTTAGTTAGAGAAATAACTACGTTTTGAACTATCCTAATAATGAGAATGTACGAGGAAAATAGAAAGCCTGTCTAGAGTACAGGCAGGGGTTGGGTGGGAAGGAGGGAAATTTGGGACATTGGTGATGGGAATGTTGCAATGGTGATGGGCGGTATTCTTTACATGACTGAAACCCAAGCACAATCATGTATGTAATAAAGTTGGTTTAAAAAAAAAAACATCATAAAAAAAAGAAAATGTCTTTTATGTAAATCCAAGATCTTGTCTAGTAAATCTGAAAATATTTAGGATTAAGAGTTTCATAGTATGCCTATTTTTATTAAGTAGATCAGAATAGGTTTGCTTTATTAGTAGCTATTTTTATTAGTAGTTATTTTTAAAAGAGATTTAGAACATTTTATTGAAGAAATTGTTTTCATGTTTTGAAGTGTATGCCAGATTATTATTTTCTTTTTTATCTTTTGTTAGTTTTATTATTGTATGATGTATATCCACTAATGTAAAGACTGTAAGAAAAAAAAAACAGTAGTCACGCTCTCCCTCTCCCTCCCTTTCACTCTCCTCCTTTCCACCCTTCTCCCTCTCTCCCCTGCCTTTAACTCCTTTGTCTCCTCCTCCCAACCACCCCTATTCCTGCCCCCAGCCCCTTAAGAAAAAAGAAAAAAAAAAGAAAGAAAACAGCAGAGTGAAAATCATAAAAAACACTGTGCTTATATTATAAAGAAAGCCACATATTTTTGTAATTTCATTAAGATGTATAATAAAAATATGTTAGTAGCAAAGTAAAATTCAACATATTATCATGTAACACTATTATAGCTAGCAAGAGATTTTGTTATTTATATAATGTATTTCAGAACTTTAAAATTATGGATTATGCCATGAAAAGTCAATTTAATGATCTATGCATTTATTTAATAACTGATAAGTAATTATAAATAGTCTCAGAATATGTGAATATCTCAGTGCATATATTTATTAATATAAAAATACATTTTAAATTATCATAATTTTGCTATTACTTTTTTTTTTTTTGTATTTGGGCCACACCCGGAGTTGCTCAGGGGTTACTCCTGGCTGTCTGCTCAGAAATAGCTCCTGGCAGGCACGGGGGACCATATGGGACACTGGGATTTGAACCAACCACCTTTGGTCCTGGATCAGCTGCTTGCAAGGCAAACGCCGCTGTGCTATCTCTCCGGGCCCTTGTTATTACATTTTAACATATAAAGTTTATTGAACATATTTTAGCAATTTAGATCTTTTTAAATTTTAGTATTTTAATTTTTAAAGAATTTTATGTTTATATATGTGAGTGAGAGTTCTAGTCCTTGCTCAGCTATTATTTATATGTCTTGGCTTTGAGAATGTCACCTAATGAAATTGAGCAACTTTTGCTTGTCTGATGCCTTGGGTTTGATCCCTGGCATAAAAAAGAAAAAAAAGAAAAATAACTACATAATTTTCTTTATTTGTGAAATGAAAGATCTAGACTAGATAAACCTTTTTTCCTAGTTATTTGATTGTTTTAATTAATTATAGATGAGTGATAGTAAGAATGTTTAATTTTTAGATATGTCTATATCATATTTCAATCCTTAAGTAATTAGAACAACACACTTATCAATAATATATTAATTATATATGAACTATGTAAAGATATTTCTTTGAATTCAGCTTATGTATCATGTAAATATATGCTTTATTAGAATATTTAGGTGATAAGTTTAGAGCAGCTGTGAGAGGACATAAACTCAGTCTGTAGAAAAACATCAGGTTGCAAGCTAGATGTCACCAAAATCAAGGCAGGAAAGGCTTTCCAGTGTTCCTCGATGATGAAGTCCAGGCCAGAGTTTCTCTAAGGCAGATAAGACAAGGCAAATCTATCTTCAGGTATGAGGTGAGGAGAAGAACAGGTGGGATACATTTTAGTGTAAGGAGAACATGTGTGTGTATATATATATATATGATGTATATATACTTTGAAAGTGAAATTTAATTAAACATTGGATAAATTTGTGCAGATTTTTTCCAAGTCTTAATATTTTAAGTATAAACTGCCCAATTCTCCTTTTTTATTTCTATGACAGGGATTTTTTTAACCTTGTTGCTATTAATATTTTTGAAGCAAATTATTCTTTCTGTTAGGGTGTGTCCTGTGCATTGTTGGCTGCTCAGCAGCACTTTTAGTTTTCTCCCTAAGGTGCCAGTAGCACTGTTCCCCAGCCCTATCATACAACTGCCCTGGAATTCTAATAATCAAAATAATCTCTCTGTGTTGTCAAAATATCCCATTGGTAGCAAACAAAAAAAGCCTTTGGTTGGGAAACTTTGTACATTTACACTGTCTTATCTAAGTCACAGTGCTTTAAAAAAAATCTGGTTGGCTGAAACTACCTATGTATGTGTAGACTGTGTCTGTTCTATATATTGTAAAGATGACTGCCAAGGACAATTTCTGATACATCTATGAAAGATAATAATGTTCTCATATAGTCTTAGTTTGTATTGGTTCCCATAAATTTTGCTAAAGCTGCATACAACCTTCTCTATAAGAATTTAAGCTATTCCTTCCCACATGTGAGGGTGTTTATTATAAAATATAGTTATTTCACCTAAATGTTTCTAGGGGAACCAATACTGCCAATGGGCCCCCAGGACATTCCAAGGGGCCACAGTAGAAAATCATGTAAATGGGGAGCCATGGCATGAGACCAAGGAGCCAACCCGTAAGACAATGGAGGTGAAAGGAAGAAATGAGGTTAGAGAGTAGCTAAAATCAGAAAAGGTTGAGAAACACTGTTCTACCCAATCCCTCCTCCAGTCCTCACCCCCATTCCAATCCCACAGCAGGTAGGGTGTTTGCCTTGCACGCAGTCGACCTGGGTTCAATTTCTGGCATCCCATATGGTCCCCAAGCCTGGCCAGAAGGAACAGAGTACAGAGTACAGGAGTAACCCCTGATTACAGAGCCAAGAGTAACCCCTGAGCATCTCTGGGTGTGGCCCCCAAACCAAAACCACCAAATCAACCACCCAAACAAACAAAACAATTGTGTGAACAAAAAGCCAAGAGGTGGCTATAAGTGTTTTCCAAAGGAATCCTTGTTTGAGTGGAGGTTTTTAAATGAAAAAAGGCAAGAACTTCAATTTGGGGATAAAAATAGTTTTGATCACAAATATTATGCTAAGAAAATGCCAAGATGTTTCCTGATCAGGAAATGTATATAATTTAAAAATATTTGGAAAAGTGTAATTGATCAGCTCTAGGAGAGATTAGAGGCAGAAATTTGTTGATAGGCCTCACTTTAATAGGAATGGGATTGGGGCTGGAGCGATAGTACAGTAAGTAAGATGCTTGCCTTGCATGTGGCCAACCCAAGTTCTATCCCTAGAAGCCCATATAGTTGGTCTCCATCAGGAGCAATCCCTGAGGGTAAAAACCAGACATTAGCCCTGAGCACAGCTAGATTTGGCCCTAAATCAGACAAAATAAAACAGGAGTGGGATGGTTCAATGAACTCTAAAATTGATTTCCTCTAATGTTTCCAGAGGAATATTTAAAAATATAACTTTTGAGGGCCAGAGAGTACAGTAGGTTAGGCACTTGCCTTGTTTGTGGCCAACCCAGATTTGACCCCTAGCATCCCATATGGTTCTCTGAAAGTGCCAGGAGTGACTTCTGAGTGCAGATCCATGAGTAACTCCAGAGCATCACCAGGTGTGGCCCAAAACCCAAAAGCAAATAAAAATATAACTTCTTAAAGATATTACAAAGGTTTAAGTTTAATCAAACCTCTTGTAATAAATTTTATAGTGTGCAATAAAGTTTTATCTTTGAAAGTATTTCATTTTATAATTTTCTTTTTTTGGGGGGGCCACACCCATTTGGTGCTCAGGGGTTACTCCTGGCTAAGTGCTCAGAAATCGCCCCTGGCTTGGGGGGACCATATGGGACGCCGGGGGATCAAACCGCAGTCCTTCTTTGGCTAGCACTTGCAAGCAGACACCTTTCCTCTAGTGCCACCTCACCGGCCCCTCATCTTATAATTTTCAACCATAGGTTATGGCACACAGCCTGTTTGGGAAAAGAAGATGAAATAATGGTGTTTGGAGGGAGCAAAGATGATTTACTTTCCTTGGATACAGTAAGAAAGTTTTATATTTAAAGATTTTCTCTGAATAATTTTATTTTAATTAAATTAAATAACTTAAATTAGTTTTGTTCTCACATTACAAAATATAAGGCAGAAATGTTACTTATGGTGGGCTTAATACTTAGAATGAATAACTTGTGAATCATATAATGATATTTTGTGTTTATAAATCTAAAGGTTCTAGTGACCAATTCTAGTGACTCACTTTGTGAGTGTGCATGTGGCAGAGAAGTGGGGAACAGTTTAGGCATACAGTAAAGCAATTTATCCACCAATAAGCAATTTTCTTCACTAGCTTGATGTCTTACAATTTAACTCACTTCCCATACTACCACCCATCAGAATAATAGGTTAGCTGGTTTATTTCACCAATTGCAGCCTCAGATACTAGTGGTTTAGTTCAGGTTGTCAACTATGCTTTTGACCAACCAATTGTACATCGGGATCCCAATGATCCTACTGAGTTGCTAGAATAGCTCACAGAATTCAGAGAAACTATTTACTTGCTACTGCTGTGCTCTCTCTCTGGCCCCAAGATGACTATGTTTTTAAAATTAAAAAAAAAAGTGTCCTTGGGGCCGGAGAGATAGATGGAGGTAAGGCGTTTGCCTTGCATGCAGAAGGTTGGTGGTTCGATTTCAGGCATCTCATATCCCTAAGCCTGCCAGGAGCGATTTCTGAGCGTGGAGCCAGGAGTAACTTCTGAGCGCTGCCGGGTGTGACCCAAAAACCAAAAACCAAAAAAACAAAGAAAAAAAAGGGGGTGTCCTTTTATAGGCTGAGAAACACATTATGCATACTGGGCCCTGTGGGCAATCCCTGGCACCAATTGGTTCTCTGAACTCTGGTCTGGGAGTAGTCTCTAAGCATTTTGGGCATGACCTCCCTACTTCAAATAAATAAAAATATTTTTGCACAAGGGCCAGAGAGATAGCACAGCAGTAGGACATTTGCCTTGCAAGTGGCCAACCCAGGACCTATGGTGTTTCGAATCCTGGCATCCCTTATGGTCCCCTGTGCCTGCCAGGAGTGATTTCTGAGCACAGAGCCAGGTGTAACCCCTGAGTGCTGCTGGGTAAGGCCCCCCAAAAAATTTAGCACCAACCACAGCCTTGTTGATTTCAATTTAGAAAGTTTCATTTGCCTTTGTATTGTAGTAAACAATATGAAGTAAATTTGTTTGAGCTTGCAAGAGGGATAACTAGTAGTTCATTTATACTATATATATTATATATATATATATATATATACTTAGTAATTTATACTAAGAAGTATATTCTGTAGGATGGTTGATGGGAAATTGGGGACACTAGTGCAGGGAAAGTCATACTAGTGGTGAGATTGGTGTTTGAACATTTAATGCCTGAAATGACTGTGTTACCAACAACTTAATAAATCATGATTTTATAATAAAAATATTTTTAAAGTAAAGAATGTATAGAGAGGCTTAAATAGTATAGTGGGTAGGGTGCTTGATTTGCATGTGGCTGACTTGGGTTTGACCTCTAACACCCCATATGGTATACCAGAAGTGATCCCTGAGCACAGAGGCCAGGTAAGTTCTGATCATTGCTGGGTGTAGCCAAAAAAAAAAAAAAAAAGAAGGGCCGGGCGGTGGCGCTGGAGGTAAGGTGCCTGCCTTGCCTGCGCTAGCCTAGGACGGACCGCGGTTCGATCCCCCAGCGTCCCATATGGTCCCCCAAGAAGCCAGGAGCAACTTCTGAGCGCATAGCCAGGAGTAACCCCTGAGCGTCACAGGGTGTGGCCCAAAAACCAAAAAAAAAAAAAAAATATATATATATATATATATAGTATGTATGATACAGAATATACTACTTTATTTATTTATTTTGGTTTTGGGGCCACATCCGGCAGTGCCCAGGGGTTACTCCTGGCTCTATACACAGAAATCACTCCTGGCAGGCTCCCATATGGAATGCTGGGATTCGAACCAATGACCTTCTTCATGAAAGGCAAATGCCTTACCTCCATGCTATCTCTCTGGCTCCCAGAATATACTTCTTAGTATAAATTACTACATGAACTTCTAGTTATCCTACTATTACTACTACTATACAGGTAGTACAACTATTAAGTATCAAAATAACAATCAAATAACATTCTACTTTTAAAATACGATAGAAATAAGGATAAATGAAGAAGTTACTAACACTTGAAGCATATCATTCTTTCACTCTTAATGCTTGGAAATTTCAGTACAGATGACCACAGGTACAACAGCAGTTGAGTGGCTCCTCTGGTTTGCATAGCAGGACTTATGCATCAGAGGTGCTCCAGTGTGCTAGAATTCCACTGGAGGGTACCTACTACAATGCTTCCCTTCAGGCATAGTAATTACCAGAGCTTTTCCTATGAAGTAGGAAACTTACAAATGAAGTGGAATTTTATAGGGAATTTTGGTAGTGTTTAGGGGCCGTAAGGCATGCATCCCGTGATGGTTGGGAGACTAGCTGATGCCAGATATTTAATCAGGATCAGCTGCATACAAGGCATGTACCCCAATCCCTGTATTATCTCTCCCACCCAACTGTTTTTATTTTTAATTCACTGTTCAAAGAGCATGTCTCTTAATTTATTTTATGATTATGAGGCCCAAGTTTAGATAAAACTAATGGTAACGACTTCTCCAAATCTGAGTAGATAGCATATATGTAAATATACATATAAGTAGATATACATATATATTTAAGCATGTGTATGAATAACTAGAAGGTTATTTACTGCCTTAAAAGCAATAGTTTAAGAGTAAATTATTTAATTTATAAGTTAATGATCAATAAGAAATTTTTGGTTATTTAATGTTTATAAAATTATTCCATTGTGGGTATATTGTTATTTTTATCAAAAACCTTAATGTTTCCTCTTTTTTATTATTGATTAGGGTCACTGTAATGATTTGTTGATATTTCAAACACAGCCTTATTCACTGGTCAGGTAAGGAAATATTTTATATTTCTGTGCTATTATTAATGTATGATCAGTTCATCTTCCTTTTGGGATTTTTTTTTAGCCACACCCGGCAGTGCTTAGGAGTTACTCCTTGTAATTCACTTAGAAATGACAGACTCAGGGCCATAGAGATAGGACATAGGGCAGAGGTAAGGTGCTTGACTTACAAATGGCCAAGCTGAATTTTGGAAGGAGAGCCACAGCTGGCAGTGCTAAGAGTTTATTCCTAGCTCTGCACTTAAGGATCATTCCTGGCAGGGCTCAGGGACCAAATGTGTTACTGGGAATAAACCCATGTTGGTAATGTGCAATAGTTCACTAGCATTGTACTATCTCTCCAGCCCTTAGAATATATCTAAGTCATTTATTGCTGCCTTTAAGGTTTCTCATCTCCCTGAAATTTACTTACTGCCGAGGGACCCTTCACCTGACTGCCTACCTGATTCCACCATGAGGATTTTATTTATTAAAGTCATAATATTTATAATAGTAGATTGTTAATTGTTTATTCACTAAATTGAAATCTCCTTGAAGATTGAAATAGGGTATTTTCTCATGGCTAGCTTTCCTACTCCCCAAATATTAAACTGAAGTATAGAATCAGTGAATGAACAGTACTGACAGGAGTCCTCTTCTCACTTGCTGTGGAAGTTCAGGAATCTTTTTGTTTGGTTGGTTGGTTTTGGTTCAGGGGCCATATGTAGCTGTGTGCAGGGCTTACTCCTGGCTCCTTTATCAGATGGGCTCAAGTGACCAGATGTGGTACTAAGATGGAACCAGAGCATCAGCAAGCAAGGCAAGTGCCCTATGCCTCCGACCCCCAAACAAACTTTTTTTTTTAAATAATTACTTGCATTTTGGTCGAAAGTTTTATCTGTTGAAACAGATGTATTTATGATAGTTCTAAATCAATTTGTTTTAAACGTAGAGAAACTAGTTCAGAGTAGCAAGTTAAAAAAGGGATATTTGGAAGGATACAGGGGTCTAGTGTAATCAGCATGGGAATATAATTTCTTGAGCTCTCAGGAGAGTTTTTGTGGTATTCCTTGCTTGGTTCTTTGTTGTTCATGGTCAAATTAAGTCTCAGACTTCCAACTCACATCATGTACGAAGTTAAAATCCAAATGGATTAAAGACCTTGATATCAGACCTGAAACCATAAGGTATATAGAACAACACGTAGGTAAAACACTTCATGACATTAAGACTAAAGGCATCTTCAAGGAGGAAACAGCACTCTCCAAACAAGTAGAAGCAGAGATAAACAGATGAGAATATATTAAGCTGAGAAGCTTCTGCACCTCTAAGAAAATAGTGCCCAGGATACAAGAGTCACCCACTGAGTGGGAGAAACTATTCACGCAATACCTATTAGATAAGGGGGTAATCCAAAATATACAAGGCACTGACAGAAATTTACAAGAAAAAAACATCTAATCCCATCAAAAATGGGGAGAAGAAATGAACAACACTTTGTCAAAGAAGAAATACAAATGGCCAAAAGGCACATGAAAAACTGCTCCACATCACTAATCATCAGTGATGCAAATCAAAACAACGATGAGGTACCACCTCACACCACAGAGATTGGCACACATCACAAAGAATGAGAACAAGCAGTGTTAGTGGGGATGCGAAGAGAAAGGAACTCTTATTCATTGCTGGTGGGAATGCCATCTAGTTCAACCTAGATATGGAGATTCCTCCAAAAACTGGAAATTGAGCTTCCATACAATCCAGTTATACCACTCTTAGATGAATATACCATAGAAACACAAAAATACAATACAAAAATCCCTTCCTCACACCTATATTCATTGCAATGCTATTTACAATAGCCAGACTCTGGAAATAACCAAGATGCCCTTCAACAGATGAACAGCTAAAAAAAATGTACATATACACAATGGAATATTATGCAGCAATCAGGAGAGATGAAATCATGAAATTTTCCTATACATGGATGTACATGGAATCTATTATGCTGAGTGAAATAGGTCAGAGGGAGAGAGATAGACACAGAATAGTCTCACTCATCTATGGGTTTAGAGAGGAGGACTGGAAGGTCCAGCTCACGACATGACGCTCTCCACAGAGTGATGAGTGCAGTTAGAGAAATAACTACATTGGGGCCAGAGAGATAGCATGGAGGCAAGGTGTTTGCCTTGCATGCAGAAGGATGGTGGTTTGAGTCCTGGCATCCCATATGGTCCCCCGAGCCTGCCAGGAGAGATTTCTGAGCACAGAGCCAGGAGTAACCCCTGAGCGCTGCCAGTGTGACCCAAAAACAAACAAACAAAAAGAAATAATTACATTGAGAACTATCATAAGAAAGTGAATGAATGAGGGAAGTAGAAAGCCTGTCTAGAGTACAGGTGAGAGTGGGGCAGGGAGGAGGGATATTCGGGACATTGGTGATGGGAATGTTGCACTGGTTAAGGGGGTGTTCTTTACATGACTGAAACCAAACTACAATCATATTTGTAATCAAGGTGTTTAAATAAAGATATTAATAAAAAAAAGTTGGGGCCGGGCGGTGGCGCTGGAGGTAAGGTGCCTGCCTTGCCTGAGTTAGCCTAGGACGGACCGTGGTTCGATCCCCCGGCGTCCCATATGGTCCCCCAAGAAGCCAGGAGCAACTTCTGAGCGCATAGCCAGGAGTAACCCCTGAGCGTCACAGGGTGTGGCCCAAAAACCAAAAAAAAAAAAAAAAGTCTTATTTATTGGGGAGAATCTCATGTAAAAATAGATGTAAACTGCTTCATCTAAGGAAAAGAGGCAGTTCTCAGAGCAGAGTAAAAGATTATAGGGCTGGAAGCATAAATTAAAAGGATATATTACAAACTAATCTGTTTTAAAATTGAGCCTTGGGCCAGGGATGTGATTCAGCATAGAGCACTGTCTTTTATGGGCCCCTTACTACCATCTCTGGCACTACAGAAAAAGATAAGCAAATAAATGTTTAATTAATTCTGAATCTTTTTTACTTAACCTATGTGTGGTATGATGTGTTTTTGTTTCCATTGAATCTTGGTCAGATTCAGTCTCTGTTGTATAAATATATATATGTTTTGGGCTCAGAGCCACATTGATCCCCTCATGCCAGGTGGCCCTTGAGCAGTGCTTCATGACTCTGATGGCAATTAGAGTCACCAGATGTGCCAACACTGTGCTCCTGGGGTGTTCAAAATAACCACTAGAACCTCAACTACTGCCTGAGAGGCCCCTGTTCAAATGTAAAGAATTAAGAACTTGAATAATAGTGCAACTAATAGAGCACTTTCCTCACACATGGCCAACATGGATTTGAATCATAGCATCCCATAAAGTCCCGAACCTGTCAGGAGTGACCTCTGAGCACAGAGTCAGAAATAAGTCTTAAACATGGCCAGATGTGACCACAAAACAAAACAGAACAAAAAATTAAATGTGCACATACTGCAATTCTCTGGTAAGAGCATAAATTCTGCCATGCTTCAAAAGTATAGTGGAAGAACCTAAATCTATAAAATGTCATGATTTTTATTTTATTTATTTTTGGGGGTCACACCCAGTGGCGCTCAAGGATCACTTCTGGTTCTGCACTCAGAAATCACTTCTGGCAGGCTTGAGGCACCATATGGGATGCTGGGGATCAAACCCAAGTCAGCCACGTGCAAGGAAATGCCCTACGCACTGTGCTATCACTGCAGCCCCCATAGTTTTTATTTTTAAGACTTCTTATCAATAAATATATTATTGTTTCAGGGTCAAAAACAAATAATACTGCTGTTTTTTGTTTGCAGGTCATGCCTTGACTGCATTGGTAGAAATGCTGTACTTTTAGAGTCTCAGATATCTTTATTACCACCTAAACTTCTGCAACAAGTACTGAAAAAAATTACATTTTGGACTGCAACTAATCATAGAGAAGAACAAAAAGCCGAAAAAGAAAGAAACAAGAAATAAATAAATATCACTGGACTCTAGTAGCTTTTTTTGGGGGGGGGGCACACCCATTTGATGCTCAGGGGTTACCCCTGGCTAAGCATTCAGAAATTGCCCCTGGCTTGGGGAGACCATATGGGACGCCGGGGGATCGAACCAGGGTCCGTTCCTTGGCTAGCGCTTGCAAGGCAGACACCTTACCTCTAGCGCCACCTCGCCGGCCCCATAGTAGCTTTTTAACAACTTGAAAATACAGTTGTTAAATAATATTCATAGTATTCAGTTATTTAATTAACAATAATTATATAAATAATTACTAGATATTAAGCTGTTGAAACAAGATGTTAATAAATTAGGTATTAACTTGCTGAGTTGTTACATATCCAGTATATATATAATTTGTTTAAATACTTTATTTTTTTTTTAATTTTTTTTTAATTATGACAACAAAGATGCAAAGAAAGAGGACAGGGTAAAGTTACAGTGGAAGCCCAATCACCCATAAACAGGATTCTCGGTAGTCCCATCGATGATATCCCAGCCTTGAACTTTCAGCCAAAGAACGTTAAGAAAAACAAAACTGAACCCATGTACAATACAATTACTTTGTCCCTCAAATCCCCAGTTGTAGTACAAACTATTTCTTAGCAGCACACAATATAATCTAAAGACATTAGACTTATGTAACTCCTTAAAGGGCAAAGTACATTTATCTAGTTCCATGCACATGTAAATACTTTATTTTTAATTTATTTTTAAATTAGTTTTTGTGGTTTATTATTTTTCTTAGGCCACACCTGGCTATGCTCAGGGGTAACTCCTGACTCTCACTCAGGAATCACTCCTGGTGGGCTAGGGGATGCCGGGAGATCCAAGGCAGATTGGCCACCTGCAAGGCAAAGCCCCTACCCCCTATATTATCACTCCAGCTCCCTAAAGTGTTTAAATATTTTAAGCAGACTGTATATATACTCCCCAAATTGGAGGCCTTACTTAGAAGATGAAACTTGAAACAAAATGCTGTAAAATAATTATATATAAAGGGAAACCTGCAAATAAGATGTTTGTGTTGGATTTATTTATATCTATTATCATAAACTAACTTCCTTAAAAGTTACTCAAAAGAATACATTTTCTGACAGTAAGTAAAATTATAAGAGATTTTAATTTGTTGTATAATATTTTCCAGAAAGATTTCATACATATTTGTGGAGAATAAGAAATTATTCTAGGGGCTGAAGCAGTGGCACAAGCAGTAGGATGTCTGCCTCGCAGGCGCTAACCAAGGACGGACTGTGGTTTGATTCCCCAATGTCCCATATGGTCCTCCAAGCCAGGAGCGATTTCTGAGTGCATAGCCAGGAATAACCCCTGAAAGTCACCGGGTGTGGCCCCAAACCAATAAATAAATAAATAAACCCAAAGAAATTATTTTAAATATTTTAGAAATCTTCCAGTATAATGAAAGATAAATAAAACATATCACTTTTAATAAGCTCCCCTCAAGTCATCAAAAAAATCACCTAAAGCTTCTCCTTAAGTAACCAAATCATTTAAATAACACCACCTCAAATAACTAATATAAACTGGTCCAAAATTATAAAACAGCCAAACATACTATGTTAAATATTGAAACCCTACTCTTTTGGCACTTTTATTTTTTTTGGTTTTTGGGTCATACTGGCAGCACTCAGGGGTTACTCCTGGCTCTATGCTCAGAAATTGCTTCTAGCAGGCTCGGGACCATATGGGATGCCGGGATTCAAACCACTGACCTTCTGCATGAAAGGCAAATGCCTTACCTCCATGCTATCTCTCTGGCCCCTCTTTTAGCACTTTTAGGTATCTCTTTTTTTTTTTTCATTTTTATTTTTTGAGTAGGAAATAATTACTTCACTTGTCCTTTATTTGATAAAAATCTATCCAGTTTTATAAAGACCATGTTTTTATTTTTTATTTTTTTTTTTTTTGATTTTTGGGCCACACCCAGTAATGCTCAGGGGTTACTCCTGGCTATGTGCTCAGAAGTTGCTCCTGGCTTGGGGGACCATATGGGACACCGGGGGATCGAACCGCTGTCCATCCTCGGCTAGCGCAGGCAAGGCAGGCACCTTACCTTTAGCGCCACCGCCCGGCCCCTATTTTATTTTTTTTTTAAGTTTTTTTTTTTTTTTGGTTTTTGGGCCACACTCAGCGGTGCTCAGGGGTTACTCCTGGCTGAATGCTCAGAAATAGCTCCTGGCAGGCACAGGGGACCATATGGGACACCGGGATTCGAACCAACCACCTTTGGTCCTAAATAGGCTGCTTGCAAGGCAAACGCCACTGTGCTATCTCTCCGGGCCCAAGACCATGTTTTTAAAGTTTAATCAGATTTATTTAGCACATTGACTTTAAGCTGTTGAGAAGCAGTATACTTACTAGCTTTTGAGATATTATTATTATTATTATTATTATTATTATTTGTGGTTTTTGGGTCACACCCAGCAGTGCTCAGGGGTTACTCCTGGCTCCATGCTCAGAAATTGCTCCTGCAGGCACGGGGGACCATATGGGACGCCGGGATTCGAACCGATGACCTGTATGAAAGGCAAACGCCTTACCTCCATGCTATCTGTCTGGCCCCAGAGATATTATATGTTTTGAAGATTATTCATAAATGCTGGGGAGATGGTGGCTTAAAGGACTGGAGTGCATGCTTGGCACCAGTGAGTCTCCAAATCAACTGAGTAATTCCCCAGTCCTGCACCAAGGCAGAAGTAGCTTGGTATGGCAAAACAACAACAACAAAAAAAGAAATAAGTATTTTTATAAATAATGTTGTATAACGTTATATACCCTAGATACCAAATAAGAATGATAACCCAATTATTTGTCTCTATAAATACCCTCTACGAGGCCCCCATGGTACTGCAGAGCTCAAAACATTGGGACTTTTAATATTAAATTTCAATAATACCTCTATATAGTATTGGAACACTATTTTTTAGATACTAAATATTTTTTTTGTTTGTTTTTGGGCCTCACCCGGCGGTGTTCAGGGGTTACTCCTGGCTGTCTGCTCAGAAATAGCTCCTGGCAGGCACGGGGGACCATATGGGACACCAGGATTCGAGCCAACCACCTTTGGTTTTAGATCGGCTGCTTGCAAGGCTAACGCCGCTGTGCTATCTCTCCGGGCCCCTAAATATTTTTCAAATGACTCTTTACTATAATTAAGAAATCATTCAGAGGGGTTTGGAGCAATAGCATAGCCAGTAGGGCGTTTGCCTTGCACATAGCTGAGCTGGGTTTGATCTCTGGCATCTTATATGACCCCTGAGCCTACCAGGAGCGATTTTTGAGCACAGAGTCAGGAGTAACCCCAAGCACTGCTGGGTGTGGTTTAAGCCCCATCTCAAATAAAAAAAAAATCGTTCATATTGTCACAGTTATATTCTTTTATTGAACTACTAATTAACAATTACTAAAAAGTTTGGCATGTATAATCCTCACAATGCATGTTATATTGAATTTTAAATGTTTAGAGAAAACTTCTATATTGATATAGAATTGTGTGATTTATAAGAATAAAGTGGTTTGTAGTATCAAATTTTGGAGATACGTTTTTTTGGAATTAGATTTTTAAAATAATTTTTATTGTGACCAACGTGAAGGAGATACGTTTTTATAAATAATGTCTTTTGAATATGTAAAGCTTATGCTACCCTAATACCTTGTATTTCATTTTATTTATTGTACAAAGTATGTACAAATGCTGTTTTCCTTGTGTTGTTAAGACGACCCTTGGGCCCGGTGGTGGCGCTAAAGGTAAGGTGCCTGCCTTACCTGCGCTAGCCTTGGACGGACCGCGGTTCTATCCCCCGGTGTCCCATATGGTCCCCCAAGCCAGGAGCAACTTCTGAGCGCATAGCCAGGAGTAACCCCTGAGCGTTACCGGGTGTGGCCCAAAAACCAAAAAAAAAAAAAAAAAAAGACGACCCTATCATTAGAATAATGTGCAAGTGATGTTTTTGAATACGTTTTTTCTTTCAGTTGTTTTTCCTTCACTACTTTTAGACTAAATAACAGATTTAGAAAGTCAACCTTTCAGGTAATTTATCTCTTAAAAAAAGGGGCCCGGAGAGATAGCACAGCGGTGTTTGCCTTGCAAGCAGCCGATCCAGAACCACAGGTGGTTGGTTCGAATCCCGGGTCCCATATGGTCCCCCGTGCCTGCCAGGAGCTATTTCTGAGCACACAGCCAGGAGTAACCCTTGAGCACCACCGGGTGTGGCTCAAAAACAAAAACAAAAACAAAAAAGGGGTGGTGGTGGTGGTAAGATAGTTCAGGTTGTAGGCCATTTGCCTTGTACATGGATGATCTGGGTTCATCCCCAGTACTACATATGGTCTCCTGAGCCCTGCCAGGAATGATCCCAGACACAGCCAGGAGTAAGCCCTGAGAATTACTGGACGTGGGCCTCACCCCCAAAAATCCAAAAGAGAAGTAATTAATCCATGACTGTAAAGTTTAATATCATCAGCTTTGTATGTTTAAGAAGATTATCAGGGCCAGAGAGATTTCAAGGGGTTGAGAATTTGCAGGAGGACCAGGTTCCAGACTTCCATCCCATCCCTTATGGGGGTGTGTGGGAGGGAGGGAGGGAGAGAGAGAGAAAAAGAGAGAAAAAGAGAAAGAGAGAGAGGGAGAGGGGGTGAGAGAGAGAGAGAGAGAGAGAGAGAGAGAGAGAGAGAGAGAGAGAGAGAGAGGGAGAGGGAGAGGGAGAGGGAGAGAGAGAGGGAGAGGGAGAGGGGGTGAGGGAGAGAGAGAGAGAGAGAGAGGGGTGTGTGTGTGAGAGAGAAAGAGAGAGAGAGAGAGAGAGGGAGAGGGAGAGGGAGGGAGAGAGAGAGGGAGAGGGAGAGGGGGTGAGGGAGAGAGAGAGAGAGAGAGAGAGGGGTGTGTGTGTGAGAGAGAGAGAGAGAGAGAGAGAGAGAGAGAGAGAGAGAGAGAGAGAGAGAGAGAGAGAGAGAGAGAGAGAGAGAGAGAGAGAGAGAGAGAGAGAGAGAGAGAGAGAGAGAGAATAGTTGCTAAAAACGCTCAAAAACGCTCACCCAATTGTGTCCCCAGACCCTGTTTGAGTGTGTGAGCCCTGCCAGGAGTGTTCCCTGAACACAGAGTCAGGAGTAAGTTCTAACACTGCTGCACTGCTGGCTGTGGCCCAAAAATCTTATAAACAGCGACAAATGACAAAGTGAAATTAGCATATTAAAATCGCTTTTGGACTAAGTAAATACTTTTTGCTTGGTTTTGGTTTTGGGCCACACCCGGTGGCGCTCAGAAATCGCTCCTCGGGCCAGGCCCCGCCTCCTCCGAGTCCGCGGCTTTGGGCGGCGCCCACTTCCAGGATGCAGCGCGGCGGCGGGAGACTTGGAGTGTGGGAAGCCGCGGCTGCGTGGAGCGCGGAGGGCCGGCGAGTTGGCGGTGGCGGGAGCCGGGGCCCTGGCGGTAGAGTTTTAGGTTCAAGCGCGCCCCGCGGAATCCCTTTGCATCCCAAAGCCAAAACCACGTCAGCACTTGCAGTTGTGGAAGACTAAAAGGAACTATGGCCTCGCACCAAGAATGGCTTCTGTGTTACAAGGGGGATGTCCTCGTTTTCCGGTCGTCTCCGGGACATGCTGCAGGTAAAGGACCCGCAGAGCCGCCCTGGTTGCAGGCCCGAAGAATGACATTTGACAGAGAAACGGGGACCTTTGTGCAGAAGGCCACCAGCTTTGTGAGCCTGCAGGAAGGAGATGGTCCTGCACAAATCATGTGTTGCAACTGTGTGTCAGATTTCAGAACTGGAATGAATGTCCCGTGTGTTCTGGTACAATGCACGGAAAAGTGTGATGCCTTCATATATATTCTACTATTTCTTCACTGGACCGACACGTTTGAAAAACGCTTGAGAGTTCGACTCAACTACCAGTTGCACGAATTCAGAGTTCTCAATGGCCCTGTGCTTTTATGGAAACATGTCCAAACCTTCTACTATATTTCTTCAAAAGCCGACCAAGTTATTACTGTGCCCATAAAGCTTTCGACTCTGAACTGGGCTGGGGAGATCGAAGATGTAGGCTTGGCTTTACTAGGAATAAAGGACTATTCTTTGGAGGAGGAAGTATTTACCAGAACGACTTCCAAATTCGATCTGGCAGTCCAGAATACCAGATTTTGCCTCTTTTCTCTTGAAAGTCAGGACAAGTTGAGTGATTCTTACATTATCCCTGCTGGTTATACCAGTGCCATAACTTTCGTGCATGTCTGTTCGAGTGAGTTTGTCAACGGCCAGTTCAGAATATCTCTTATTGTCCTGACGGAAAAGAATCAACTGATTTCATTTCAAAATGGAATTCCACAGGGTGTCTGCCAGTTCCCATTTGGAGACCCATGTTCTGTTCAACTGATGGAGGGCGGTGAAGACCTTGTTTACCTTGTATCCTTTAAGTCTAATAAAGCTTGTGCTGTATGGAATAAGAACTTTCAGATTGCTGCTAAGTGGGACAATATTAACTCAGTCCTGATCGATGACTTTGTTGGAACTGGGACTGAGCAAGTGCTGCTATTTTTTAAAGACTCTTGGAATTCAGATGGTTGGAGTTCATTTCAAATCACCAATTTTGTTGATATAAACTATCCAACTGATCCTGTGGAATATATTGAAGACGATTTAGAAGATGATAAAGAAAAGAACCATTGCTTGGTGATTCCTCCTCTAAGAAGAAGAGTGCAAATTGGGATGGCTTCTATTCAGGACTGGAAGCAGCATATTTTGCTGAAGGAAAAATTTATTTCAAAATGCTGCGAAACTTTTCTTAACCTGGTTCAAGGCAAAGATGATTGTACTTCAAGGAATCAGGAGGACTGTCTTGTTACTCTATGTGGGAATGAGGAAACTTCTGTCAGTATGTCTGATGAAAAGCCATCAGGTGAAATTCAGCTTTCAGAGGAGATAGTAGAGAAGATATGGTATCGGATATTAGACGATAACTTGGTTGTCGGAGTGAAAACCACATCTTCGCTGCTGTCCCTAAACCATGTGACTTTGTCACTATTAATGTGGCAAACCAAGAGCTCCAGCTGCCAGCCCATTAAGTGTCGGAACAGGGTGATCCAGCTGCGGAGAGAGTCATTGCCTGTTCCAGTCTATGCACCGTCTGATGTGGGATCAAAGGCAAAAAGGATTAAGCTGATGGCTGATGGTGAGGGAGAGAGAACAAGCTACCTTTTGGGCCAACATGCACCTGAGAAAGAGAAGATGACTTGTGTCATCACTGCTGTGACAGCGCTTTCTCCCCTTTTAGCCTTTGGGGATTTTTGTTGTGTTGTGCTACTACAGTTCAGCAGAGCCCCAGAAAGTGGAAGCACTTCTGAAGGTGGTTGTGTTCAGTGCGGCAGAATCTCCTTGAGTCTGGAAGACCTGTCGAGAGCCAAGTACCTTGTGACATTCCCAGAGATGGGGCCTCCAGAACATGTGGAAGATATATTTGCACTCCTTGCAGCCTTTCACCAAAGTTGCCTGCAGGTCTCATCACCTACCTATGTGCTGACTTCTGTCAAGCCCTGGCTTATGCATCACATGCAGTGTGAGGGCTTCAGAGAATTCCCAGAAATTTGGTTTTGCAAAAGGTCAGGAAGTGTCTATGGGACACTCTTCAAGTGGGAACAGACCACACCATTTGAAGGGGTTTTATTCATCTATTACAGAAACTACCCAGTTCTGTTCCAGTGCCTGCATCACCTTATGACAGTGCTCCCTGTAGATGCTTTCATCAAACATCTCAAATCAGGACGAGAAAACACTCTCCTTGATCAGTTGGCATGGAGTCTGGAGAAGGAGTCCAATGCCCTGAGTAGCCTGTCTTCCGCCTTAGCCACAAATGGACATGAGAACTCCTGGTTCCCGAGTTGCCAGGCAAGTAAAGAAGAAACAAGTAATGACAGTGCCTTGGTTTTATCAAAGAAAGACATCCATCTGCTCCGGAGAGAACTGGAAGAAAAGAAGCAGCAAACTGAGGAGGCATGGGGCACAAAAGTGAGTGGTGCTCTATATAGAGAAATGATTGTGAGATTAACTGACATGGAGTTGGATTCTGACCTTATTGTGCAGAAACTGACCCATTTTTAGTTAGACTTATTGTCAGATTATTCCTAAAACTTGGTTTGTCCTCCCTGGGTGTTTAATTCTGTTCATTTTTGTGTCCTAGCCTATTGCCTATGTCAGGGGTTTGCAATCTTTAAGACATAAAGAGCCACTTGGACTCATTTCCAAAGGGAAAAAACCTGGGAGCCACAAAACCATTGTGACATTTAAAACAAATATAGTACTGCATACATTGTTTCTTATCTTAATGTTATGTACAGGATTGTCCAATTAGCTGTCCATCTGAAGAAAAAAAGAATTTTTTCACTCACAATGTAAAATATATTTATGCAAATAGCTAATTAAAATATTTAATTTTAAAAAAAGAAATCGCTTCTGGCTTGGGTGACCATATGGGACGCCAGTGGTTAGAACCAAGGTCCATCCTAGGCTAGTGTGGACAAGGCAGATGCCTTACCACTTGTGCCACCACTCTGGCCCCTAAGAAAATACTTTTTAATCTCTTACAAAAGCAGTTCTGGTTTTGTTTTTAAAATTTGGGGACTTATTCCTGGCACTATGCTCAGGGATCACTTCTGGTGATGCTGGCAGGGATTGGGGACCATGTTAGGTGCTGAAGATTGAACTGGGATCAGCCACATATAAGATTTGTGCCTTAACCCCTGGACGATCTCTCTGGATCCAGTATTTTGTCTTATTAGTTTTTGTGCTATACCTGTGGTGCTCAGGACTTACTCCTGGCTCCGAGCTGAGGGGTCACTCTTGGCGGTGTTTGGGCAACTATATGGAATGCCGGAATCATATGAGACTTGCCAAAAATCTCCCAGATAGATGGAGAGCGTGCACCATAAAGAAAAGACCACATCTCAGACAGAAGCGTGGACTACTTCCAGTTTGAAGCAATGTGCACCTTTTACCTTTGCCAAGTTTATATTATTTCCCCAAAGCAAACTCTTGCGATGAAGGTGAACCTAGAACTATCCATGATCTTTGATAGTCTTTGGGAGCCTGGGCCATGGTCAGGGATCATTCTTGGTTCTGTGTTTTAGGAACCATATATGGGAACCTAACTGGTTCAGCTACATGGAAGCCAGTCGTGTACTATCTCTTCTGCCCTGCTTTAATTTTCTTAGCAAGATCTTTGTTCCTGGATGGAGCTGCTCCTCCCAGAGGGTCTGGCCTCTAGGTCAGGGATTTTGCTTGTGAAGTTTTTCAGGCTCTTCAGATGGGTCTTCTCCTGTTTTTATTTCCCAATACCCCTTGCCAACACCGCAGTGCTACCCCACCTTCAAGAAAAATATTTCTTCTGTATATTGGACCCACGTGAAGATAGTGAGCAAATCCTTCTTGCCAAGCTCATCACACACACACACACGGATGGTTGTCACACACACAAGGGGATGACTGTCACAGACACACACGGGGATGGTTGTCACACACATACACAAGGGGATGACTGTCACACACACACACACACACACACACACACACACACACACACACACACACACACCGGGGATGGCTGTCAAACTAGCTTTTCCGGCACAGCTGTCAAGCTGCATGGAGAAAGCAACGTCCTCTCTGCCGGACCCACTCCAGGGAAGGACAGCAACGCCAGCCAGCGAGCACCGTGGCCCAATCCTGCTCCTCGCGTCTGACGCACAGGCCCCGAGTCAGTCATCTGCCCACCCGCCCTCGCTGCAGGTCGGCCGCAGGAGTCCCCCATCTCCCTCCGTCGCCCGGCCGGAGCCCCCCCAGAACATCCCAGCAGCCCGAAGTGCCCAGGAAGAGCCCCTTTGCGTGGAGCCGCGCAGAGACCCCAGCGGGCCGCGGCCCCGCCCCTTCCGCCCCCTCTTCGCCTTCCGGCTTCCGGGTCCCTCGGCCGAGGCGGCAGGGGCGGGGCGCGATCCGCGTTTCCGGTTCGGGGCGCTACGTCAGCGGAAGGGGCGGTCCCCGCCGCGTAAACAGCGGGCGGCGGCGGCGGCTGAAGCTGCGGCGGAGGCGGGTCCCGGCTGCAGACTCGCCGCGCTCAACTAGGCGTTCGGCCGCTTCGCCGCGCGGGCGCCTCGGGAGAGCCGGGCGGCGGCCTCGGCGCGCTGCTCGTGCGTCGCCTTTGTCTCGGGGAGCCGCGCCAAGATGGCCGAGGGCCACGAGGACCCGCGAGCCGCCGAGCCGCCGGGCCCGGCCGACGAGGGCTTCGAGGCGCTGGAGGTGGCCTGCCCGGCCGAGCGCAGCGGCCACGTCGCGGTGGGCGACGGCCGCCGCATGTTCGTCTGGGGCGGCTACAAGGTCAGCGGGCCGGCGCCCGGCGGGCGGAGCGGGTCGGCTCGGGTCGGGGCCGGTCGCCGCCACCCTCGGCTGCTCCGGGGCTCCGCAACTGCCCCAGGCCTCGACCAGGCCCCAGGGGTTCGATCCGCCGGTGTCGGGGTGCCCGGGCAGGTGTCTGGGCTGCAGCCGTGGCCGGGATCGGCGGGTCCCCGAAGCCCCCGGGGAACGCCCCCCGCCCGGGACCTGGGAACCCTCTCGCGCCTTGCAGCAATCTTGCCCCTGGGGCTGCATAAGTTACGTGTCCCGAGTGTCTATAGTTGGCCGACCCAATCCTTTCGTTCCCTCGCCTCTCCCTTCCCTGCGAGAGCGTCCCAAGGTCCCCACATTCTAGAAGGGTCCCTCTCTAGACGTTCTGATGACCTATTCTCCCTCTCCAAAATGAGAAATCGTTTCCCCCACCCCATCCTGCGTTGTTGAAAATGAGGTGCAAGCACCCGCAGCGACGCCTTCTACACGGCTGAGCTCTGGAGTCCTGGGTCACTCGCCCAGAGTTGGCCACCTTGGAAAGGGCTCGCTCGGCTCCCCCAGAGGCCCAGCTGCCCCAATTGCCACCCACAGCTGTTTGATGGCCTCTGTTGTTTTAACCTGGTGCAAAACGACTTTCATTTTTGACAGACCTAATTTTGCTGCTGTGCATTTTGCAGCCTCCAAGCCACAGGTGTTTAGAGGTGGTTGGGGAGGGGCAGGATTTGTGGCGAACCTCATTAACATGGAAATAGTCTTGGAGAGAAGCCTTTTTTTTGGGTCATCATGGTCTGAGCTGCTCTTGATTCATATTTCTCTTTGTGGAAAAGTCAGAAACATTTAGGAAATGGACTTTGGGAGTGTGAAGAGAGGGAGACTTGGCAGAGTAGCTCACGAGTTTGGAAGACCTGAAGCCTTTTTGGTCTGACACAGGGTGGAGACCATGCAGCAGGCCCTTCATCTTTTACTGGAGCTCTGAACCTAAGGAAGATTGTTTGGAAAGCTGTAAATCTTAGCTTTGCAATCCATTTTTCTCTCTTCAGCCTGTTGTTGTGTTTCCAGACTTACCCTTTGCAAGTGATGTCGTATTTACAGGGCCGGCTGTATCTGTATGCATAAGACTCATAATACTGACCATTCTCAGAGAACTGATGATGGTGATTTGTTGACATTGGGGATGTGGAAGAGCAAAGGCTGGAGATGGCAGGTAGCCTCAGGTCTAGTAATTATAGATCAGAGGTCGCAAGTTCAGGGAAAGGTAGCTGAATTCTGATTCCCTATTACTTGCTAACTAAACTTGAGCAAATTACTTCTCTAAAATTTCTGTTTTCATCGCCTACAGAGATAGTACAGTGAGTAAGGCTGTATGCTGGCAACTGATCCAGCTTTGATCCCAGGCATCCCATGATGCCCCTGAACCCCTACCAGGAATGATCTCTAAGCACAACCTCTTGTAGCTCAAAAGCCAAAAACAAGCACACAAACACACCTCAGAAAGCCAAACCACAAAAAGTTAAAAACAAAATTACATTAAATGCTACCATGAGTATGTGACCTAGGGTGGGAAGAATTGTGCATTTAAGAACTCTTAAGACCTGTTTCACTTTCCATAGTACTAAAGAAAAAAAATTCAGTACTACTCTTTTTTGGGGGGGTTGGGAAAGACATACCCAGTAGTGCTCAAGGCTTACTTTTGGTTCTGTGCTCAGGGATCATTCTGGCAGGGCTCAGGGAACCATATGAATGATGGGGATTGAACGCAGGCCAGCTTCATGCAAGGCAAGTGCCCTTCCTGCTGTACGCTCACTCTGGATCTCATAGTAATGCCTCTATAGTATATTAATTTTTCATTTTGGTTCTTCCTAGAGTAATCAAGTCAGAGGATTATATGATTTTTATTTGCCTAGAGAAGAATTATGGATCTACAACATGGAGACTGGAAGATGGTAAATATTTGTACTAAACAATTCGAATTCTGTTGCAAAGAAAAACTCTGTAAAGGACAGAAAATTTTAATTAAGGATGCAAAGCTAACTAGCATGACAGTGTTAAAGAATGCCTGTCTCAAATACAGGCAGGGGTGGAGGAGGAAGAGGGCATTGGTGGTGGGAATGTTGCACTGGTGAATGGGGGGTAGGTATTCTGTTTATGACTGAAAACCAACTACAATCATGCTTATAATCATGGTGGTTAAATATTTTATAAGTTTAAAAAAAAGGATGCAAAGCTAAGTATGTGTTTTTAAAATAATGATCTTCTAGTTTAGCTTAACTGTCAAGTTTAGATACTTCACAAATATCTCCAAATATAGTTCAATAATTACTAGATCCTTCTACGACTTTTGAAGAAATCTATCATCCAGGGTCCGTAATTAAAGTTGTATGGTGATACTAAAACAAAGCAATAGAAGCTTTAGATTAGAATGTAAAGTTAATCAGAGTTCCATGTTATGTATATATTAAGGTGTAGTAAATTTTATATTTGAGTAAGAAACAATTTCTATTTATTTTTTCTTGGGCCATACTTGGCAGCACTCAGTGGTTACTCCTGGCTCTGGGCTTAGAAATCACTCCTGGCAGGCTTGGGGCACCATCTGGGATGTCAGGGATTGAACCTGGGTCCGGCCAAGGTTGGCCACGTGCAAGGCAAATGTCCTACCCTGTAGCTGCTATCGTTCTGGCCCCAATAACAAACTTGTAGATTGTATCTGTTACAGATAAAATTGTGGCATTCTATTTTAATGAGTTCTGACATTAACATTTCAAGCTGGAAAGATAACATAGGTTGGGCACTTAGCTTGTACATGACTGACACCTGGGTCCCCAGCACCACATATGGTCACCTGTACCCCTGTAGGAGTAAACCCTAAGTGTAGCCTTGTGTGATCTCATAACCAAAACCAAAAATTAAAATTTTTTTGGTAGATACTTGTTTTGAGGCTATATCCAGTGGTGCTAGATTTATTTTGGCTCTGCACTCAATTTACTCTTGGTGTAGTGCTCAGGGAACCATATGGAATGCCCAGGATTGAACACAGGTTAATCACCTGCAAGGCAGGCACCCTACTTGCTGTTCTAATGCTCTGGCCCTTTGCAGATATCTTTAAAATAACATTGCTTAAAAGGAAAGAATTGGGGGTCAGAAAGGTAATACAGTAGTGGGTAAGGTGCAAAGTGGTTAGAGATTTATAGTCTTTACCATGTATTGCTTTGTGAAAATTTTTATTTATTTTGTGTGTTTAAAATCAATCTAATTGGGGGCCGGGCGGTGGCGCTCGAGGTAAGGTGCCTGCCTTACCTGCGCTAGCCTAGGAGACGGACCGCGGTTCGATCCCCCGGCGCCCCATATGGTCCCCCAAGCCAGGAGCGACTTCTGAGCGCATAGCCAGGAGTAACCCCTGAGCGTCACCGGGTGTGGCCCAAAAACCAAAAAAAAAAAAAAAATCAATCTAATTGACTTGGGGGGGGTCATGCCTAGGAATATTAGGGGATGTTGTCTGGGGAAGAAAACCTGGAATTCCATCATACATAGAGTATACTTCAGTCCTTTGAGCTAAGTCTAGATTATGTTCTGCGCATAAAAAAAACTTCATCTAAGCTATTTGCTAAATTTTTTAATGGAATAGACGCTTCGAGGTTATTTAATAGGCGAATGAAGCTTTTTTCATTCTGAGGAATGAATCAAGGGTGTTTCTCAGAGGCTGGAGCAATAGTATACCTGGTAAATCTCTACCTTACACATGGCTGATCCAAATTTGATCCTTTGCTTCCCATACAGTTCACTGAGGACAGCTGGGCATAGCTCCAAAGACAAAACATCTTTGGTTTTATGGAAAGGGTGATGGGGTGAAGAGCTTATGTTTTGAATTAGATTTAGAATTTGAGGAGACTTTTAATTTCCATATAATATTTCTTCCCTTTATTATGGAGACAGAATTAAGACTTATTTCTTCCTTTTGGGAAATTACACGTTCTTTTTACTTCTTAGGAAAAAAATCAACACGGAAGGTGATGTCCCTCCTTCCATGTCAGGAAGCTGTGCGGTGTGCGTAGACAGGGTGCTGTACTTGTTTGGGGGGCACCATTCAAGAGGCAATACAAATAAGGTTAGTGTTTTTAGGAGTCATAGTTCAAGGCAATTTCATTCTTTTCCAGAAAGCTTTCTATGATTTGGTAGTTATATCTCTTCTTATTCTAGTGTAAAAGAATTTCATTATATGCTAGCAGTGTCGGGCTAATAAGAGACAGATAAAAGAAAAAACAAACAAACAAAAAAACCAACAACAAAAAAAAGAGACAGATAAATAGTAAAGGCGCATATTATATAGATGGAATAGTGTAGTACCCCACCTTACTCAATTTCTAGAATTTGAGCTTACTCAATTTCTAGAATTTAGATAAGCATTTTTACTAGGATGTGATATCTATACACAGTAATAGTAACAATTCAATAATATTTCGAATCAAATAGTCTTTGACATTGTGTTTGGTAGGATTAGAAGAATAGAAAAGGTCTCCCCTCAAGATATGTTGAATAATAATATTGGAAGCAGCAAAATCTGCATTAAGATGTAGAGGTGTAAGTACATATGCCTTATTCCTGGAAATGCCAAGTGGTTTGGTATAAATGGGAACATACTGCTGGTAGTTTCAAACTGCACTTCTAGAAACTCAAGAATTCGAAGGGTTAAAGTGCTTTGGGGAATATAAGGTAAGGGAGTAGAATAATGTGGAGCAGGTTCCAGACTCTTCTGCCTCCATTTTAACCCATATAATCCTACATTTTATATATATGTATATAATATTATTGCATGTATGTGTATATATATACGTATACACATATACGTATATCGGGCTTTTGCTTATTTTTGTGTTTGCGTTTTGTTTTTTGAAACGGTTTTGTGCCTAAAAGATTGAGATGAGTTTGTAGGCTGTAATTGAGCAGTCTGTTATTTAGGGGGAGAGCAATGAACAGTCTTTCTAATGATGTACAGTTAAGTTGTGGTACTGGTGAGAGAGTATTACAGGTAAGGCATTTGATCTTTGGCAGCACTTGTGGCTCCTTGAGCCCTGTCACAAATAACTCCTGAGCACAGAGCCAGGAATAACTGCCAAGTATAGCCACAGAACCTAAAAATATTTTTTTTTTGGTAATTTGGGTCACACTGGCAGAACTCAGGAATCAGTCCTGGCAGGCACAGGGGACCACTTGGGATACCAGGATTCGAACTACTGTTCATCCTGAATCTGCTGTGTGCAAGGCAAACAAACGTCCTACCACTGTGCTATCTCTCAAGCCCTGAAAACAAAAACAAAAAAAAAATTTTTTTTTTTTTTTTTTGGTTTTGGGGGCCATACCCATTTGATGCTCAGGGGTTACTCCTGGCTAAGCGCGCAGAAATCGCCCCTGGCTTGGGGGGACCATATGGGACGCCGGGGGATCGAACTGCGGTCCTTTCTTGGCTAGCGCTTGCAAGGCAGACACCTTACCTCTAGTGCCACTTCTCCGGCCCCAAAAAAAAACAAAAAAATTTTTTCTTTTCTTTTTTTTTTGGTTTTTGGGCCACACCCAGTGTTGCTCAGGGGTTACTCCTGGCCGTCTGCTCAGAAATAGCTCCTGGCAGGCACGGGGGACCATATGGGACACCGGGATTCGAATCAACCACCTTTGGTCCTGGATCGGCTGCTTGCATGGCAAACGCCGCTGTGCTATTTCTCTGGGCCCCACCAAAAATATTTTTAAAAAACAAAGAAATTATGTTTTTAAAGGAATGGTCAGTGAAATAGTAGAGGCTAGGGTTCAGTTGCTCACAGGAATGCTTAAATATTTTTAAGCTAGATATATATTGGTATTAAGTACTGAAATGTGAACCTTTTGAAACACTTAACAGACTCAGTCTTTTAATATTCATCCTTAGCTCCTAGAGTTTTAAACAGGCACTTAAAATGTGTTTATTAAACTGAAGTTGAAATTCCTAAGAACAAGTTCTATCCGTGCAACTCAGGTGCATGATATCCAAGGCATATACCGAATGTACATCCATTTGATTTATATTAATTCGTCAGAACAGTGTGGCTAGGGCCAGGGAGACAGCTCAAAGACAGCTTTGCATGTGGGAGGTTTTAGTTCAGTACAGCTCGGTCCTCATAGCAAACAGAAACAAGAGTGGCGATGGGAAAGAATTAGCTGAACTGAAACTGAATGCTCAATGACTTAGAAAACTACATTCTTACAAAAATGCTTATCTAGATTCAACTGTAATCATTTGTACAGTAGCAGCTACAGTCAGATTTTTAATAATACTGAATTGAATGATTCTTAAAATTGCTAAGGTTGGATTTGATATAACCAAATCTAATTTAAAACCTTTACTTCTGCCAGTTCTACATGTTGAATACAAGGTCTACAGACAGAGTACTACAGTGGGAAAGAGTTGATTGCCAGGGAATTCCTCCCTCATCAAAGGATAAACTTGGTGTCTGGGTATATAAAAACAAGTAAGTTAGCAACAGCAACATTAAAAATTTGAAGTTTTGGGGCCAGAGAGATAGCATGGAGGTAAGGCGTTTGCCTTTCATGCAGGAGGTCATCGGTTCGAATCCCGGCGCCCCATATGGTCCCCTGTGCCTGCCAGGAGCAATTTCTGAGCCTGGAGCCAGGAATAACCCCTGAGCACTGCCAGGTGTGACCCAAAAACCAAAAAAAAAAAAAAAAAATTTGAAGTTTTGAGTTTTTATAGTTTTTCCCTCCTCCCTGAATTTTTATAGTTTTAATGTCTGCATTTATGTATCTTTGCCAAAAATCGTTATAATCAGAACTTATTAGAATGAGGTAAATTAATGTGAAAATATCTACTACCTAAAACTTACTGTATTTTTCATGCCATAAGATGCACACACACACACCCCCATGGGGGGGAAATGTCTGTGCATCTTATGGAACAAATGCCGCTTGGAGCTGAAGCCTGAGTTCAGGGGACTTTTATTTTTTATATTAATGTTCAAAAAATGTTTATTTTCTGATTAAAAAAAAAGTCAGGTAAATGTGTTTAACCAGCCATGGACCAGCGTATTATAAATATACTTTGGCCTCACAGACTGGTTGTTCTCAGCCACCGTCTCCTGATGTCTAGATTTCCTAGTCTAAAAACTGTAACATAAGGGGAGGGGGGAAAGCTTGGTGTATCTTATGGTCAGGTGTGTCAGATAGAGAGAAAACATGGTAATTGTTGCTGTATTAGCTGTGAAGTATTATCATATAATCAAGTGTGCCTTCTAAAGTAAACGTCTTTAACATGTCAGGCTTGACCTTGAAGTGCCTTGCTTTTTTGTCAAACAGGTTAATATTTTTTGGTGGATATGGATATTTGCCTGAAGAAAAAGTATTGGGGACTTTTGAATTTGATGAGACATCTTTCTGGGTAAGTTTCCTAATTTTATATTATCTATGGTTATGTGCTTTGTTCATTTTGCTGTTATAAATCATACTATTTATTTTTGAAGCATTTTAACTTTTTATTATTTTTTTATAGAATTCAAGTCATCCAAGAGGATGGAATGATCATGTACATATTTTAGATACTGAAACATTTATCTGGAGCCAGCCTATAACTACCGTGAGTTGCTGAAATAATAGTGAAAGGGCTTAAGGAATTTAGGAGGAGGTATAAAATTGGCAGGTCAAGGGCTAGAGCAACAGTAGAGTGGGTAGGGCACTTGTCTTGCATGCCACTGACCCGAGTTCAATCCTGGGTGTCCCATATGTCATTTTAGCCTGCCCGGAGTAAGCCCTAAACACCAATAAGTGTTGGCCGTAACGCCCCCATTAAAAAAAAATGTTTATTCTTGTTTCCTAGAGAGAGAAGAGCCAGGCTTTCATTTTGGAAGGATTATAGATCTCAGAAGCCTAATGAATGTATAGATTAACTCAGTATCTATGAAATAAGAGGTTTGTTTTATTTTTTTGGTTTTTGGGTCACACCTGGCAGTGCTCAGGGGTTACTCCTAGCTCCAGGCTCAGGAATCGCTTCTGGCAGGCTCGGGGGACCATATGGGATGCAGGGATTTGAACCAATGACCTTCTGCATGAAAGGCAAACGCTCTACCTCCATGCTATCTCTCCAGCCCTGAAATAAGAGGTTTAAAGTGCTATTGATTGGAATTAAGTTATTCAGTGTATCTCTTTCCTCTGAGACAAATCCACATGCCATATAAGATGCCCATTTTCATTTTAAAAGATAAAAATAAGATAAATTATTTAATATTACTCTTCAGAAATAAAATTCCCACTTTGGCTTGTTAGCTTTTAGTACTGGTATTGACTGAGTCTTATGTTTGTCAGCTTAAAAGCTCAAGTGTTCAGCATATTAATAGCTCATGTCAGAGCTGACTTTCTGGTATTTTTTTCCTTTATGAAAAGTTCATTTTTTTATGTCTTTGTAATAGGGTAAAGCACCTTCACCTCGTGCTGCCCATGCTTGTGCCACTGTTGGAAACAGAGGTTTTGTGTTTGGAGGCAGATACAGAGTAAGTTTTTAGACGGTTTCAACCACTTACCTTTGAATTATTCAAAATGACAACTACTTATTTATCCTTTTCTAGGATGCTAGAATGAACGATCTTCACTATCTTAACCTGGATACATGGGAATGGAACGAATTGTAGGTATCACTTTAAAGAATTTTTAGAAAATTAAAATTTTTTTCTTACTCTGTATTAGTTTACCATGTACTTTGTTGAATTTGCTACAACTATGTACCTGATCATGGAAATGATTTCCAATCCCCATGATTTGTGTACCAGACACACCCCATGCTCAGTTTTGAACATATGATATTTATGCTTATATTCAAAGAATGTAACTTATGGACAAAGGCAGATTGCAAGGATCTGGAGAACAGGTTTTGCATGTTGGGAAGCCAGGTATGATCTCTGGTACCAAGGAGTCCTCATGTGTTACCAAGACAAAAGAGACAGAAAATAACTCATTATAAAACATAATTTTTAATCCCAAGAAGTCTTTTAAAATTTTAAGTCTAAGTATAAATTTTAAAAGCTTCAATATAGCTATGCATAAAAACAGTGGCTGCCTTTAAGCATATATTTTTATAACTTAAGCTATTATTTTCAGAATTCCACAAGGCATATGCCCAGTTGGTCGATCTTGGCATTCCCTAACACCAGTTTCTTCAGATCATCTCTTCCTTTTTGGAGGATTTACCACTGATAAACAGCCACTAAGTAAGTCCTTTATATAAGAAGTCATTATATATCATTCATATATAATACATAGGTAACTGGGGAAAAATAAGTCCATTTTAGTTGTATTAGCAGGCTTATATAATAGAATTGACTGGATGATTTACTATTGACCCTCTTAAGGTATTTGTTTTCATGCAGCTATTCAGGGCAGTGACAAAAGGACCTAAATTCTTAAAACCCCACTGAAGTTTCAGTGGGATAACATCTATCAGGACATACTTGACTAATTACAGAGAGAGAAAAAATAATATTAAATACCTACTCAATTCCTTGCTTACATAATCGTGTCCTTTGTTTTTAGCAGAATACATACTTATTAGCTAGTTTTTCTTTGCTTCCATCAGGTGATGCCTGGATTTACTGCATCAGTAAAAATGAATGGATACAGTTTAATCATCCCTATACTGAAAAGCCAAGGTAGGACTCCTTCAAAAGGTAATTCTTACATTGAATTAATAAGGTCCATTACAATACACATACTGATTATAAGTGAAGTTTGGCTACATTATAAAAATGAATTAGGAAGACTTGCAAAATCTTAATGTATCTATATAGGGAAAGAAAAGACCTTTCACTGCAGTGTGGCTTTAAAACAAAGCTTAAAAGGTCAAGTCATCCAAAAAAGCCTATTAAAACACTGGTAGTTACTTTTTCTTGGTTAATCTCAAAAGAATTATTACAAAAACCACTAAGGAAATATGTCACATGTTCTCAAGCTGCTAATCTAAGTATAGTCATGTTACTTAGAATCCACTTCGTACAAGATTATTCTTACAGCATTGTCTGTCAGGCTCAGATTTTTTGTTTGTTTTATTTTTTGGTTTTGGGTCACACCCGGCAGCGCTCGGGTTACTTCTGGCTCTATGCTCAGAAATGGTTCCAGGCAGTCTTGGGGGACCCTATGGGATGGGATGCCAGGATTTGAACCGTCCTTCTGCATGCAAGGCAAATGCCCTACTTCCATGCTATTTCTCCGGCCCCAGGCTCAAATTTTTTTCGTGCAGGTTGACTGGGGAGGTCAGCTGCCCAGGCCTCCCCTTTACTCCAGTAAGATTTTTATTACTAGCAAAAGACCTAGAGAAAGGATTGATTTATTAAAACCTCTCATTGCATAACTCAGGAAAAGAAAATAATTTTACATTAGACATTGATTTTTTTTCCAGTTTTATTTTTCCTTAAGATTATAATGTTTTGCTTTGAATTTAAAGATTTCTAGTCTTTGGGGGGTACCCCACAAACAACTATGCTCAGGGATCACTCGTCAGACTTGGGGGCCATATTAAGTGCTGAGATTAAACTCGTGGCATGAATGGCAAGTGTCCTACTCACTGTAGTATCTTTATAGCTCCAAGATCTTGAACTTATTTTTTTTTTGCTTGTTCACTTTTGGACCATACCTAACTATGGCCGGGACTTATTCCTGACTGCACTCAGGGATCACTCTTGGCAGGGCTCAGAGGACCATTTGATATGTCATGCAAAGCAAAGTTTACCTGTTGTACTGTTATCTTTGCCCCAAGATCTCTAGTCTTAATTTACACTAAGAACTGATAAAATACTTTGGTATTATTGACTTTAAGGTTTTGTTTAAAATGTAGGTTATGGCATACGGCTTGTGCGAGTGATGAAGGAGAAGTAATTGTTTTTGGTGGGTGTGCCAATAATCTTCTTGTCCATCACAGAGCTGTAAGTATGTAACCCTATATTAGAGGACATTGTAATAGTGCTAATAAACTTTGAGAAGTAATTGCCCTTTCCTTTTTTTTTCCTGGCTTCTGGGCCAAGCCTGGTGATAGCTCTGGCAGAGCCCTAGCTCTGCACTCAGGAATTACTCCTGATAGTGCTTAGACCATATGGGATGCTGGGGATCGAACCTGGGTTGGCTGCATGCAAGGCAAGCACCCGACCTACCTGCTGTACTATCTTTCCAGCACCTTAATCACTTTTTAATGTTTTCTTCATACCTGCTTTCCAGGCACACAGTAATGAAGTACTTATATTTTCAGTTCAACCAAAATCTCTTTTAAGGTAAGTTAACTGATTCTTGGGCATTAAATTAGTGTTCTTGAAAAATCGTTTATAGCAAGAATGAGCCTTTATTGACATAATGTGGTAGGGTTGTTTTCTGTAGTTGCTAAGTATTCTGTACTTCTAAACAGTGAAGTGTTTTTCTCTTTTTTTGTTTACTTTCAGGCTAAGCTTAGAAGCAGTCATTTGCTTTAAAGAAATGTTAGCCAACTCGTGGAACTGCCTTCCAAAACACTTACTTCACAGTGTTAATCAGAGGTTTGGTAGTAACAACACTTCTGGATCTTAAGGTTTCCTAGCAGTGCCTCTGATAACCTTGCATGGACAGAAATCCTGTAAACAGAGTGGCATCATTTGTATAATTTATATGCATTGTTATAGTTTGCAGTTTAAATGTGCATGTGAATGACCTAGAGAAAATATTTTTGTGTCTAAAGTTTACAATAAATGTATTTAATGCAGTAATTGTCCTCTGTTAAAGCAAAAGAAAATGAATATCTGGGCTGTTTACCCTAAGAAAGTAATGGTTTATTTCCTTTTTTTAAAAAAAATTGTAGATTATTAGGTAGCCTACTGTTGAAAATACAACATAATAAAATTTTTAAAAAGTGTTTCAAAAGGAAAAACTATTCACAGAAAAAAATATATTTTGGCTTTTGGGCCACACCTTGCAGCAGCACTCAGGGGTTACTCCTGGCTCTGCATTCAGATACCACTCCTGGCAGGCTTGGAAGACCATGTGGGATGTGGGAGATCAAACCCAGGTCGACAACATGCAATACAAATGCCCTACCCACTGTGTGTTTGAAAAGTTTTGAAAGGACCAGCAACTGTTGCCTGAGCAAAGTTTGCGAGAGCCAGGACTGTTACATGGTAGGAAGTTTGCCACAGAGGAGGTTGGAGAGGTGGATGTAGTTAGAATAAAGAGACCAATATGACAGTAATAGTTGAAAATGGTTAGTTACTATGGAGAAGAACTGCGTGCTGAAAGGAGATAGTGATATGCTTGATACTCTTTCAGTAACAGTATAGAACAGGGGTCAGCAACCTGCCGCTCGAATGCGGATTTTTTGAAGCTTTGCCATAGCTCTGGCAGGGTGGGGATGGGGAGCGTTATCACTGAAACATTTTAATTGGCTGTTAATTTGAACAAATACATGTTTTACGTTGTTATGTAAAAAGTTCATTTTTTTTCCAGATCGACAGGTAATTGCACGATCCTGTATATAGCATTAAGATAAGAAATAATGTGTGCAATGCTATACTTGTTTTAAATGTCATGGTGGTCTTGCAGCTCCCAGGTATTTTTTTTCCTTCAGAAACGAGTGGCTATATCTTAAAGTTGCTGAACCCTGGATTGAAGATGAGAGTGGGAGAGAGATCTGCTGTAGTAGGGAGGTGGCAAAGGGATGGGTGTTGGAACACTGTATGAGTGAAACAGTTTTAAAGAATTTTTAAAGAAAATGTAAAGTTTTGTAACTTAAAAGAAACTGAGTCAGGAGTCCTAGTCTTAAGTGGTTAGGTTTTAAAAGTATACTTTTTATCTTTGGTATAAGATACTTTAACGTGCTATTAGCTAGAAATGATAAAATAGTATAGAACTCAGTGTGGTCATAAGAAACTATGATAAATAGTGAAAGTACAAATGTATAGACCGTATTTTATTTAAATCTGATGTAATTTATTTCGGACAGACTGTACGTAAAGGCAGAAGGAAATCACTTCAATACATAAGGTCTATATTTTGGTTTAGTAAGGATACCAGAAACCACCCAGGGTCCCCACACTTGCCAAGTGCCCGGGAACCATGTGGTGCTTGGGATAGAACTGAGATCAGCGGCATACAAGGCCAAATACTCTAATTATAACCCCTAAACAATCTCTCTGGTTCCTATTATACAAATGCTTTAATCGTCCAAACTCCCATCAATACCAAAAATAAAAAAAGTTGGAATTGGCTTATATTTTAGACATTATGTACAGTAAACTACCAAATCAAATCTAAGCAATTAAGCCACTTCACTATTCAATTTCTTTAAAACATGAAATGAGTACATAATATTAATTTCCCAAATTTCAAGAAAGTGTAGAGTAACTACAGTATTTGACTGTCCAGAAGTATCTTAGGAAATTCTATCCTAGGCAGTGTTTCCCCTATATAAAACTGGAAAAAAACAGTTAAGTCCTTTTGGTGAATAGATAGCAAGGCAATATTTAGTTCATCTTTCAAGTGTGGAAGTCTTGTTACATGGAGTTTTCATCTCAACTTCCAGAAGGCTATATATAAAATTGGCTTTTAAATATTTTAGGATTTCATTTCAGCTATTTTCTTTTTACATTCAGAAGATTGGGTGCAGAAACTTTCACTTTGCCAGGAATGTTTCTTGACAAATCTGTATCCTGAAAAAAGAAAATTGCTGATAAAATCAATCATGTTTCTTTATAAATGAAAAGAACTATCTGCTGTCAAATGGCATTTAAAAAATTGAACTTGAAATACTTTTATTTTTTTTAATTTTAATTTAATTTTTTTGGTTTTTGGGTCACACCTGGCAGCACACAGGGGTTTCTCCTGGCTCTACACTCAGAAATTGCTCTGGCAGGCACAGGGGACCATATGGGACTTTTGAACCACCTTCCTTCTGCATGCATACCCTACCTCATTGCTATCTCTCTGGCCCCTGAAATACTTTATTTTGATTTTTTAGTTTTTGGGTGACACCCAGTGGTGCTCAGGATTACTCCTGTTTGTTCAGGGATCATTTCTAGTCTAGTGGTGCTGGGAATCAAACCACATTTGCTCAGCCCAAGGCAAGCACCTTGTTTGCCAATGCTATGTATGTCAGCCCTGAAATTTATTTTATACTGCTATTAATAAGACAATTCTACCAAATAACATTTTTATTATTGGAGAAGAGTTGCTCTTAAGCAGTGCACAAGAGTCCTAGGCTCTATTTACAGCTCTCAGCGAGGCAGGCTAGAGGATCAGTGTCTTAGGGTACAGAGCTCTGTAGGGATACCTAGGCCATCAGAGTGGTGCTGGGAATTGAACTTGTATCAGGTGCATTCCCTGTTTGTGCCCTATCTCCCAGCTAGCTATAAGATCTCAAATTGTCCCACCAGTCTCCAGAGTTGAGAAATATTTTACCTTTACGCTGCGGAATAAGTCTTTTTCTCTTGCTGTTGCTTCTTTGAAATGCATGAAACTATTCAAGGCTGTTTTTGCAGCTGTAAATGAATGAAATACAGAAGAGTCTAATTCTATTCAATCAGAAATGATGTAGAATCATATTGAAAAAATTGAATTTAAATACCTTTTCCCTTTTTCTGAACACCAGGAGTGAGTTTCACTTTGTATCTTTAAAAAAAAATTGCATATACTTACTAAATGGGTATTACAAGCAATTTCATGATGGTTTGGAGTAAAATAATTTACTTACTTATAGTTTGTCATAGTGGTGTAAGGAGCACAAATTGGAATAGCAAATAGTAGTACATCTTCAGGATGAGGCTGCCCTGTCAAAGAATCAAACAGATTTTCCTGTAAAGGAAAAACAAAAACAATTACAAAACTGACTTATCAAATCTAAAAGTGGAAAACACTAATAGCACTGTCAAGATTCTGACATACTTTTATCCTTTTTTGGTCATAAGTAGATCTTTTTGCTCCAGTGTGCTTTATAAATGCATATGTGAGAAAGAAAAAACTAGAATATTAACTCAGTTGTAGAAAAACTACTTTAGATTAAAATAATGCACTGGTGCTACCCACATCACAACCTGAGGTGGTCTCTCTGACTCTTTTTTTTGTTTTGTTTGTTTTTTGGGCCACACCCTGTGACGCTCAGGGGTTACTCCTGGCTATGCGCTCAGAAGTTGCTCCTGGCTTCTTGGGGGACCATATGGGACGCCTGGGGATCGAACCGCGGTCCGTCCTAGACTAGCGCAGGCAAGGCAGGCACCTTACCTCCAGCGCCACCGCCCGGCCCCAAGAAAATTTTTTTTTTTTTTTTGGTTTTTGGGCCACACCCTGTGACGCTCAGGGGTTACTCCTGGCTATGCGCTCAGAAGTTGCTCCTGGCTTCTTGGGGGACCATATGGGACGCCGGGGGATCAAACCGCGGTCCGTCCTAGGCTAGCGCAGGCAAGGCAGGCACCTTACCTCCAGCGCCACCGCCCGGCCCCCCTCTCTGACTCTTGACATTTCTTCAAATTACTTTAGTACATGCTTAATTCTGCGTGCGTGTGCGCAGAGTGATACACAAATAAATCCACTGCATAGATGAGATTGAAACTTTGGCTAGACCAGAGTTTGATATATATTTTGCTGCTTATGGGACACTAGTATGCTTAGCTGAAGGGCAGGTTGAATAAAGTGCTATTAGGTATCATGTTTGTAATCATGGTGCTTTAAATAAAGATATAAAAAAAAAAAGACTTTAGAATGTTGTTAAAATTATGGCAATGTGAAGATTCAATCCAGAATGTGACTTGAGTTTATATTAGTCTTACCTTAGGCTTTTGAGTTTTAATTATAAGTTTGAATGTTGTTATAGAAAATCTAACATACCTCATTACCCTGTTGATCCAGCTCTTGCTCCTCCTGCTCCAAGCATAAAAATAAAAACATGAATTTTAATTTTTTTCTTTTCTTTTTTTATTAGGCCATACCCAATGATACTCGGGTTACTCCTGATGTTGCTAGGGGGACCATATGGGATGGGGATTGAACCTGGATTGGTTGAATGCAAGGCACTTTAACTGCTGTGCTATCACCCAGACATTTTTCATTTAAATTAAATACAAAATTGCATATCATTTATAATAGGACAAACACTGATATAGTAAGATTGCCGCATCTAACTTACAGGATAAAGACCGCAAGATAATGTTATTTTAGGGTGTCCCAAGACTAACTGAATTAGTGTGTAGTATTTCAGAGCAATATCAAAAAGCTAAGGCAGGCTGGAGCAGTGGCACAAGTGGTAAGGCTTCTCTGCCTTGTGAGCCCTAGGATGGACTGTGGTTTGATCCCCCAACATCCTATATAGTCCCCCAAGCCAGGAGCAATTTCTGAGCCCATAGCCAGGAGTAACCTCTGAGTGTCACTGGGTGTGACCCAAAAAAAACAAAAAAAGCTATGGCAGTGAGTGTTATATAGACAATTTTAGATGATTCCCCCCCCCCCAAAAAAAAAAAAAAAAAACCAGGAAAAGAATTCTGGTGAATAGAACTGGTATTGTGTTTTGTTTTGTTTTGTTTTGTTTTTTGAGGTGAGACGATAATACAGTGGGAAAAGCACTACTAGCCTTGCATAAAGCTGACTTGGATTTAATTCCTAGCCCCCCAGATCATCCCTTGAGCCTCCAATTTCTATCTTAGACTGGAACACACTTTGCACATGAGACCCTTATTTGGTCCCTAGCATTTCGGTCCCCTGAGTCTCCCTGGGAGTGGCACCCCTCTCCCCCCAGTATCAACTGGGGAGAAGCCAGCCCTTGAACACGAGCCCATAACTGCTCCCCTCTGCTAATCAAGTAAAATAGTTTGCTCAATCATTTGAGGATAATATGATTAAGATGAAGGTTGGTTATCTGGGAGCAATTGAGATTGCTTAGAGGGATTAGGCACATGCAATGCTAGGAACTACCAAGTCCAGACCACCAGGCAGAGTACTGAAAGGAGTCCCTAGGTACTGCTGGCAGTTACCCCTATAAAGACTTACCTCCATTAGCAAACCTAACCTAACACCTCTAAACCAAATTGTGAATCTAGGGTTTATAGAGTAAGTTATGAATGATATAGGCATGAAAATGTGGAAGACCTAAGGTCAGAGTGACAGTAAGGCAGGTAGGTGCCTTGTATACAGTCGACCTGGGTGTGATCCCTGACACCCCATATGGTCCCCTGAGCCCACTAGGAGTAAGTTCTGAGCACTTCCTCTGCAACCAAGTCTGAAGACCAAAGTGAACAGAATTACTCTGAGGAAATGCCATTATGGTGGGTAGTGTACCACCTTGCAGGTGGTCTTTTAAGTAAAGATAAATTTTATTTGGAGGTACGAAGGGGAGGGAGAGGATAAGAAAAGGAGATAGCAATACATTCAGGAGTGAGCTCATTCTTTACACAACCCAGCATGAAAATAGGAAAGGACACATCTCAGGAGGGGGGGATGCGTGTTATGTGTGCATGGACCCAACAAACGTGTGCCATATTTGGTTTATGGGTTTAACTGCCAACCCCCAATCCAATCCCTGAATATCTCCAGAAATGACTCTTGAATACCATTGGTGTGACTCAAGAGCAAAGAAAAGCAAATCTATTTGGAAGAAAAGAATACTGTATTTGGAATGTGGGGCTTGTGGTAGATCTCTTAAATAGTGCTCAGAAGCTGCTTCCAGAGGTTCTCACAACCAGACAGGAGGTTCAATGCAAAGATCCGAGGATCTGGTGTTCTTCAAACCCTACCCTACATGTTGAAGAACATCAGGTTTTATCCAGAAGGCTCTATCCAACAATTCCTGGAGGCCATATGGTACTGGTGATTGAATTGGGGTCTGGTACACCTAAGGCATGCACTCCAACACATATTATCTCCCTGTCATACAGGATATTTTCTACTCGTTCATAATAATCCCATTTTTTCTTATATAAATTTACTGCCCTTGAATACAATAAAGCCTTTATAAAATTTTCTCTTGTTGATTTTTGGGCTGTTGATATTCAGAGGTTACTCCTGGCTATGCACTCAGGAATCACTTCTGGTGGACTCGGGGACCATATTTGGTGCTTGGGATCAAATCCAGGTCAGTTTTAAGCAAGGCAAGCCCTCTACCCACTGTATTATTGCTCCAGCAACGATATAAAGAGTTTTTAAAAAAAGCTTATAATGAGCTTTTTATCAGCTATGATTTTTGTTTATATATTGTAATTTCAATGTTTAATGTTTTAACTGCCTTTCATTAATAGGCTTATTTATTTAGGGCCTTACCTTATCCTCATGTGGATCATCCACAGACAAATCTTGTACCTCATGAGTTATAACCTCAAGGAATGGAGTTTCTTTCTTTATGCAGTCTGAAATCTTTGTTCCACCTCTAGGTTTCTGTGGCTGTTTCTTCAATGGTTCACCTTTTGTTTTTCCTTTTTTTCCCTTCTTCCCCTTTTCTTCTTTGTTTGAACCTGCAGACTTGAATTAGTAGAGAAAATTAATGTTTTCAGCACTTTCAGTACTGCCAATATTTTAACAATAATGGGGGACAGAGAGATGATAACAGTGGATAGGGAGCTTGGCTTGCAAACAGCTGACCTGGGTTCAATCCCTGGCAGTTCAAATGGCCCTAAGCTATAAGTGATCTCTGAGAACAGAACCACTAGTAAGTCCTGAACACCACTGCTGTCTGTGGCTCAAAAACTAAAAGAAAGATAGTAATGTAGCAAATGTTGGGCAGAGATTGTACAGGCATTAAGGCACTTGCCTTGTAAGTGGCTAACCCTGGTTTGAGTCCCAGGACCACAGAACTCCTGATTGTTGTTGTAGATATCCAGGAACCAAATAGTACTACATTCTTGAAAGGTCACATGGATCTCCTTGCCCAATTGGCTAAGTACAGTTGGGAGTGGCCCCTGGGCCCACTGAGTACTACGAGTCTCCACCTCAAAAAAGGGGGCACCAAATGTCTAGACTAGGATAGGCAGTGGTCTGAATGTGCCTCCAAAAACAAAAGATGAAAGTGGTTTTAGATATTACGTACCCCGAGCAATTTCATGATGAGTTCTCGGTCTTCGTCGTCTTGATCTTTGTATTTTTCCTTCATTTTTTTAATTTTACTCTGCAGAATCAAGTTTTTCATTGAATAATTTCAGCAATTAAGAAATGCCAACATGTTAGTAAAAAGTGCTGCTTTAATTCTTCCAGAATCATATTGTAAGCACCATTAAAATAAAGATGAAATTACTATAATAAACAGTATAAAAGCAATAAAGATGTATAAACCATAGTTTTCATCATCAAGACTTTACCACATGTTAGAAAAGGAAGATAATATAAATATAATGAGAAAGTAAAAATAAATAGTAAATAATACTTTATTTTGGAGGTTGAGGTTTGGGTTTCCAGATTACGCTTGGGGTCTAAATTTGGAGGTATTGAATGCAAAGCATGTGACCAGGCCTTTGAGCCATTTCTCTGACCCCAGATTTTAAAATGCATGTTTAGATGCATATTACTTCTGTAATTTAGAGAAAAGAAATGTTTCCGTCACTTTAAGTAAAATTGTAGGGAGTTTAAGTTAAGTTTTAGTGCCAAGACAGTGGTAATAACAAGACATCGCATATGGGTGGGGCCAGAGGAATAAGATGGAAAGCTAGACTGGATAGTTGGTAAAGTACAACTTTAAATTTTATCATCTAGGGCCCGGAGAGATAGCACAGTGGCGTTTGCCTTGCAAGCAGCCGATCCAGGACCAAAGGTGGTTGGTTCAAATCCCAGTGTCCCATATGGTCCCCCGTGCCTGCCAGGAGCTATTTCTGAGCAGACAGCCAGGAGTAACCCCTGAGCAACACCGGGTGTGGCCCAAATACCAAAAAAAAAAAAAAAAAATTTTATCATCTAAACCAGGGGTCTCAAACTTGCGGCCCTCCATACAACATTTTGTGGCCCTGCCCTAGAGGAATCTTTTTTTTTGTTTTTTTTTTGTTTTGTTTTAGTTGTTTGGGTCACACACCCCCAATGTTCAAGGCTTACTACTGACTTTGCACTCAAGGATCACCCTGACTTTGCCTCCTGCAGCCCCCAGGTAAATTGAGTTTGAGACCCCTGAAACCATTAACTTTCTCTTTTTTTTTTTTTTTTTTTTTTTTTGTGGTTTTGGGTCACACCCAGTAGTGCTCAGGGGAAACTCCTGGCTCCATGCTCAGAAATTGCTCCTGGCAGGCACAGGGAACCATATGGGAAGCCGATTCGAACTGATGACCTTCTGCATGAAAGGTAAACGCCTTACCTCCATGCTATCTCTCCAGCCCCACCATTAACTTTCTTGTTTGGTTTTGGAACCTCACCCAGGGGATAGACCTGGTCAGTGATCAGATCACTTTTTTTTTTTAATATCTTTATTTAAGCACCATGATTACAAATGTTTGCAGTTGCGTTTCAGTCATAAAAAGAACACCCCTTCACCAGTGCAACATTCCCACTGCCAATGCCCCCTCCCCACCTTCTCCCTACTCTCCCACCCCCTACTTCTCTCACTCATTACCACTGTCATGATAGTTGTAGTTATTTCTCTAACTGTACTTCACCACTTCTTGTAGTAAGCTTCATATCATGGGCCAGTTCTTCCAACCCTCATCTCTATTGTCTCTGGGTATTATTACAATGATGTCTTTTATTTTTCTTAAATCCTATAGATGAATGAGACTATTGTGTCTCTCTCTTTCTGACTCATTTCACTTAGCATAATAGTTTCCATGTCCATCCATGTAACATAAGAAAATTTCATGACTTCATGTTTTCTGATGGCTGCATAGTATTCCATTGGGTATGTGTACCACAGTTTCTTTAGCCACTCATCTTTTGTTGGGCATCTGGGTTGTTTCCAGATTCTGGCTATTGTAAATAGTGCTGCAATGAATGTAGGTGTGCGGAGGCATTTTTGTTTTGTTATTAGGGTATATTCCTAGGAATGGTATAGCTGGATCATAAGGGAATTCCATTTTCAGTTTTTTAAGGAATCTCCATATTGTTTTACATAAAGGCTGGACTAGATGGCATTTGATCAGGGTCACTTTTTTTGTTGTTTTTTTGGGTCAGCTACGTCCAATGAAAATGCTGTATTTGCTGTGCTATTGTTCCAGCCCCAAACCACTGATGCTTACTATAGTTGTATATCCAAAGTAGCTTAGTGGTGTTTAAAATTATGAAAATCAGGGCTTCACAACCAAAGATATTTGTCATGTTTAGTTTCATCTGGAGTCCAAATAAAACATTTCTAAAAATTAAAAATTTATTTTAATGGAGCACAAAAATCATAGCACAAAATGGCTAAGATAAAACCTCACTGAAATTTACAAATGTTATTTATTAAAAAACATTGAAAGGCTGGGGATATAGCACTGGAAATATAAACAAGTCTGCTTCCAGGAACTCATGTTTAGTTACCTGCATAGTAACTTTGAATACCCAGTGTGGCCACCCAAAACAGAACATCATCACAAACATGTAAAACTCAAGCTTCTCAATATGAAAACTGCTATGCTAAATTTGAATTCGTGTTTAAAAAACATGAAAAGAGGAAAATCCACTTTTATATTTTATTATTATTTGGGGGGCACACCTGGCAGTGCTCAGGAGTTACTCCTGGCTCTATGCTCAGAAACTACTAGTGGCAGATTTGGGGTGGGGGAGCTATATGGAATGCCGGGGATCTAATCCAGGTTGGCCAAATGTAAGGCAAATGCCCTATCTTCTGCTATCACTCTAACCGTGAAAATCCAATGTTTCAAATGGTCACTCCAGAAAAAAAAGACAATGAAAATAATGACCATGAAAAACTGGTAAATACTGATCTGCAAAGAGAATCTGCAGATTCCTCCTGCTGAAGAGATTGTAGGGTTTTATTTTTCTGGGATCATACTCATAGATACTCAGGGCTTATTCCTGACTCTACACTTACCTCTGGTGTTGCTCAGGATACCTTCTCGGGTGCCAGGAATGAACCCAGATTGGCCATGTATAAGGCAAGCACCCTACCTGCTACATCATCTCTCCGGCCCTAACCTAGATTATTTTGAAGAAACTTTTAACAGTGATTTCTATGTTCCACGAACACTATCTTCTCATTAAACCTTCAAAGTAACAGATGATTTTTTTTTGCCTGTGACTTGTTTTACTTAAGTTTTAAGATGAGTCTCACCACCTCATTTGTGAACTGTTAACAGGTGACCCCAAAGTTTTATTACCTTTTGACCTCGCTTCACTGGCTGTACAGCAGGAACATTTTTGCTTATGTTCTGATGAGTTTCAACATGTAGAGCATTTTCTTTTTCTTTGTCCTTTCCTTCTGTTACTTCTAAATCCACAGGATCATTTGGAAGCTTTTTCTTCTTCATTTCTCTAAATAGAAACAACATTAATTTGTAGAACTTCAACTCTCACTGCTCTAGGGAAAAGGAAAGAATATAAAACATGGCTTCTGCTTGACTCAAAAATCACCTAACAATGAAGTACAAATCATCATACACGATAGCTAAAGATGTTCTTTTGATCTTTCTTTCTGTCATCCAGACACAAAACACGGTCACTTATTACCCAGGAAAACACATTCAGTCCTTTATTTGGGGGGGGGGAATATATTGGGACTTCTAGTTTTTGTATGAGAATGATATCAGCAAACCTTAAATGTTCAATCAAAAAGTTTGAGATGGGCTGGAAAGATAGTGCAGGTGTAGGTAGGGTGTTAGCCTTGCATGTAACCAACCTAGATTTAATATTCAGCACCTTGCCACGAGTGATTCCTTAGTGCACAGTCAGGGAGTAATTCCTGAGTGCCACAAGGTGAGACTCAAACCTCCCTCCAAAAAAGATTAAAGAGGGAAGGGAGAGTGCTAGTATTGTGATATTTTTCAGGTGTAATTTTTGTTTTGGGTGTATTCAGGGTGGCAGTATTTAGAAATTACTCCTGTTTTTGAACTCAGTATTCACTGCTGGCAGGCTTGAATGACAGAGATCGAACCTGGGCCAGCTGAGTGTATCTATCTGCTGTACTATCTCTCTAGCCTTCATGTATAACTTCTTTCTTTTTTTTTTTTTTTTTTTTTTTTTGATTTTTGGGTCAACCCGGCAGTGCTCAGGGGTTACACCTGGCTCTATGCTCAGAAATCGCCCCTAGCAGGCACGGGGGACCATATGGGATGCCGGGGATTCGAATCACTGTTCCTCTGCATGAAAGGCAAACGCCTTACCTCCATGCTATCTCTCCGGCCCCTTCATGTATAACTATTATGCCCAATGTAAATATGCTAGTTCATGTCCTCATCACTTCTACCATACTCCTCTTCTACACTTTTTTCCTATAATTAGCTTCATACATAAATTTGTTTACACATTAACATTGTTACTCAAAATCTTCCAAAAGCCCTCATGTTATATATAGGCTAAAGTTCAATATAATTAGTTTGTTATTCTAAGTCTTATACATTTGGTGCAAATTAATTTTGCCAATCTTACTATCTGTTAACTCAAAAACATGAACTTTCTACTCATTATTTCCCTAAATCACTTAAGTATATTATCCAAATCCCTGTTCCTCTTCATTCATTTTAATTCACCTTATAGTCTCTGCCCAAATATTTATCTTCATATTACTGATAATTGATGGTATTTTCCAAGATAACTGACGCAGCAGATTTTTTACTCTGAACCTATTGTCTAACTTTAAAATACTATTTACAGACTTAAACACTACTTGAATCGACAGCTTTTTATCTCCTTGTAGTATTGCTAGCTAAACTATTAGCAGTGCAGTACTGAAAATTCTCCATAACTTAATAATTATATATATTTTTCGGGCCCGGAGAGATAGCACAGGACCCGAGAGATAGATCCAGGACCAAAGGTGGTTGGTTCGAATCCCGGTGTCCCATATGGTCCCCCGTGCCTGCCAGGAGCTATTTCTGAGCAGACAGCCAGGAGTAACCCCTGAGCACCGCCGGGTGTGGCCCAAAAACCAAAAAAAAAAAAAAAAAAAAAAAGTCTAAAAAAATAATTATATATATTTTTCTTTTTGGTTTTTGGGGCACACCTGGCAGCGCTCAGGGGTCACTCCTGGCTCTACGCTCAGAAATCACTTCTGGCAGGCTCGGGGGACCATATGGGATGCCGGGATTCAAACTACCAACCTTCTGCATGCAAGGCCTTACCTCTATGCTATCTCTCCAGCCCCAGTATAATTATATTTCTTAAAAGAGCTGACTATCCATTCCAATCTAGGGTCTCTGTCTGGTACACCACTAGCCTTAATGTTTTTTAAACTATAGTAGCTGTCTCAGCTGTAACCTTTCTTTACCAAGTTTTGCTATTTAGAAAAATAAACCATGTTTTCTTGCTACAAAACATTCCTAATAATTTTGAGAATTCCTGCTTATACTTGTCATCATTACCTCGTGTAACTTAGGATTTGTCTGAAATCACTAGATCTAACTCACTATAATAGTTAGGGCCCGGGCTGGAGAGATAGTATGGAGGTAGGGCATTTGCCTGTAAGCAGAAGGACGGTGGTTCGAATCCCAGCATCCCATATGGTCCCCCAAGCTGCCAGGAGCAATTTCTGAGTGGAGGGAGCAATGCCAGGTGTGACCCAAACAAAACAAAAGTTAGAGCCCTAAAATTGAAAAAACTATTAGTATTTAATATTAAAAACTAAACAAGATTTATGCTGACTTTAGTTATTTTGGTTAGGGAGATCTTTTTTTTTTTTGGTTTGTTTGGTCCATACCTGGTGATGTTTCTGTCAGGCTTGGGAATTCTATGGAATGCCAGACATTGAACTCTGGTGGGCCACATGGCAGGGAAATGCTCTACCAGCTCGGCCCATGATTAGGGAGATCTTAAAATTGCCCAGTTCTCTGTAATAACTGAATTTATCAATAACAATAACTGTATACTTTTCAGTCAGATAATACAAATATGTTTATTTACCTTCTTTCTTTGGCTGACAAATGTCTTCTGCTCTGTATTTTACTGTTATTCTATTAAAATTGAAACAAAGAAAGCAAATACAAACAATAATGTTATTAATTTTTCAAAAAGTAAAATTAAAAAGTAGAAAAATACCTTATCACTGAGGACTTGATGTTTATTATAAAACTTTGAAAATAACTTACCATATTGGATGACTCCTCTTTTGAAGCCAGTTTCTGGAGGGTCCTATTAAAACAGGAGTTGATGAGGTTGAATTGAATAATTACATTCAATTGAATAACTACAAATTACAAAATAATTACAAAAAAAATGAATAATTACAAAAACCCAAAACATTCCCATGTCATAATTACTGGCAACCCTATAAATTTTCAACTTGGTAAAATTAGAAGAAATATAACATTTCTCATCTCCCATACTTTTCTATATTTAAGCAGTCAGGTACAATTTACAGGGCACTACTAGTTGCAAAACCTGTGAAAGGTGTGTGTGTTGGGGGGGGTACCTTTCCATTTTCACCAAGACAAAAACTGAGGTTTAGATAGAGTAAATTATTCAGAGACACCACGAATATTCAGTCCTGGTCATTTTTGACCAAATGACACTTGAGTCATTTTTAACTACTCACTGATTATGCTTTTATTTGTTTGTTTGTTTGTTTATTTGTTTGTTTGTTTTGGTTTGGGGGTCACATCTGGCAATGCTCATTCGTTACTCCTGGCTCTACACTCAGAAATCACTCCTGTCAGGCTCAGGGGACAATATGGGATGCCAGGGATTGAACCCAGGTCTGTCCCAGATGGTCTGCATGTAAAGCAAACACCCTATCACTGTGCTATTACTCCAGCCCCAGTGATTATGCTTTTTAAGCTGTCTGCTTACAGGTGATCAGTAAGACATAAAAAGAGCTAGGGAGATAGTATAATAATACTTAGGGCATTTGCCTTGCATGTGCCTACCTGGTTTTTATGTCCAGCACCACATATGTTTCCCTGAGTCCCCCAGGAGTGATCCCTGAGAACTGCAGGGTATTGAAAAAAAAAAAGAAAAAAAGAAAAGAGAAGGGGCCAGAGCGGTAGGGTGCTTGCTTTGCACGTGGCTGATCCAGGACAGACCTCTGTTTGATCCCTGGCATCCTAAGTGTTCCCCCAAGCCAGGAGCTATTTCTGAGCACATAGCCAGGAGTAACCCTGCATCACCGGGCGTGGCCCAACACACACACACACACACACACACACACACACACACACACACACACAAAGGATTAAAAACAATTAGTCCTCGAGCAGTGTCTGCTTTTCATGTCCTGGGTGCATGGTAACCCAAACACCATGCCAAAGTAACCAAGTACCAACATGTATTGTCCAAAAACTAACCAAGTACCAACATGTATTGTCCAAAAACTAAAAAAAAAGGAAAATAGTGTTTAAATTTTTCCTTTTTAATGAAATCACCTTATAGTATTAGCATTTATAATCAGTTACTTGTTTCTATTTTGACCTAGTTTTACCTTTACTTGGGGATGGGGACACACCTGGTAGTGCTCAGGAGTCACTCTTTTTTTTTTTTTAAACATTCTTTTTCTTTTTTGGGGGGGGCCACACCCATTTGATGCTCAGGGGTTACTCCTGGCTAAGTGCTCAGAAACTGCCCCTGGTTTGGGGGGACCATATGGGATGCCGGGGGATTGAACCGAGATCCTTCCCTGGCTAGCGCTTGCAAGGCAAACACCTTACCTCTAGCGCCACCTCACCGGCCCTAGGAGTCACTCTTGGCTCTGCGTGCAGAAATTATTCCCAGAGCACTAGCGATAGCACTTGCATGGGGCCAACCTGGGGCTGCCAGGAGTAATTTCTTTTGTTTGTTTGTTTGTTTTTTTGGGTCACACCCGGCAGTGCTCAGGGGTTACTCCTGGCAGGCACGGGGGACCATATGGGACACCAGGATTCGAACCAACCACCTTTGGTCCTGGATCGGCTGCTTGCAAGGCAAACAACACTGTGCTATCTCTCTGGGCCCAGGAGTAATTTCTTAATGCACAGCCAGGAGTAACCTCTGAGCACTGTTGGGTGTGGCCAAAAAACCCAAAACAAACAAACAAAAAAACACCAAAAAGAAAAAGGAAAGAAGGAAAAAAGAAAAAATTATTCCTAGCAGGCTTCGGGGACCATATGAGACTGAACCAGGGTCAGCACGTACAAGGCAAATACCCTACCCATTGAACTATTGCTGTACCCCCAATCTTGAATCCTGGGTTTGAGATCTATTCCTTGACTGATGAAAAGGTAACACTATAGGATAATGAAGTGTAAAAGTGCTGATGTCAATCCAGGTATTATCACTCTAAGGATTAACTTATTTATTCCTACTTTATAAAAACCATAATTAGTAGATGTCTAGTGCTGGGACTCAAACCCAGGTAAGGCTTAAAGTATGAAAGGCAGTGCCCCACCACTGGGGCTATATCCCTGGCTCCAGACTTATCTTTATTTTTTTTTAAATTACCTTTGGGATTGAAGGTGAGACAAGTCAATCGTAGTATCAGGATAATTTACTGTCTCTTCCCTTTCCTCCTTTGTTTCACCAATAGTTTCTTGATCTTTTACCACCTCATCAGATTCTCCTTCATCTTCAGAGCTTTCTTCCTGAATTAGTTCTTCATGTAGTTCATCTCTGCTACTCTGATTAGTAATATCTTCTTGTTCAACCTGAGTCACAAGTTCATCTTCTATAGGAGTTTCATGTGATTCTTCTTTATCTTCTTCACTGCTACTGTCACCTCCATCTAAAGAAATTATTGAAAATCAGAATGATATTACCACAACAGAACTAGATAATTCCCTTGGAACCCTCAGAAAAAGAATGTCTTTTGTTTCCCTAGAAAAATTCCTGATCATCCTCCAACAATTATTTCCACTTGGGCAAAAAGGACAGAATTAGTTTGAAGAAACAAACTCCAAGAAATCTCCTATCTAAATGTATAGGCAACCATTTCTATAATAAAAACTATAACTTGGCTTTGTTAGGTATTTTCAAAAATGATGATACTTAAAGTAGTTCTATAAATTCTTCCTCTTTTCTTGTAAGTTGCAGATGAAAATGAAAACAAAGGTAATATATTTTCTGTAAGTATTAAATAATGGCACATGCTTTTGAAAAATGAGCACTGTCTTAGTAGTAAACAGTCTAGTTATAATTATAAATAAAATGTTACTATCCATCTGACCAGGATATTAATGAGAATCAATAACCTAATGCAAACAAATTACTATCATGTTAATGTGCTATAAAACAATAAATGAAACAATGCAATATTAATCCTAGAAGAAAGAATAATATGGGTGGTTGGTTTATTTTGGGGGGCCAAATCTGGCAGCGCTCAGGAAACCATATGGGATTCTGGGAATTGAACCTGGCAAGAACACATGCAAGGCAAGCAAGTGCCTTAGCTGCTGTACTATCACTTGGCCCTAAAAATAACTTTTTAGAGTTATATACTCTCCCTGGTTCCTTTAGATAGGTTGGTAAACTCAATCTAAGTAATTACTTTCTACTTATAGCCACTATACTGTTAAATCAAACTAAATGTCATGAAAGTTTACTTGTTGAGTCCCTTCTAACTTCTGATTCCAACAGTAAATACAAATTCCTTTATGCTTGAATCTATCTCTAGTAAACTTACATACAATGCATTGAATACTGAGAGATTTGTTTTATTTTAGGCCCACACCTAGTGGTGCTTGGTTTACTGTTTGTTGTCTCTGACCTTAGGCATCAGTTCTGGCTGTGCTGGGGGAACCATGCTGTGTCAGATCTTACCGAAGTCTGCATCCAAACAATTCACTCAACCCATCTCTCTGGCCCAAAATATTGAAGTTTTGCTGTGCAAACATATTCTCAAATATAGTTATGGATCCAATTACTTTATAATCCCACTAGAAAAAGTATATTTAATATGAGCAAAGATAAAATTCAGCAAAAGTGATAGCAAGTTTTATATCAATTCTAAACAAACCAAAAATAATTTTTTTAAGTTATGATTTTAGGAGGCCAGAGCAATAGCACAGTGGGTAGAGCACTGCCATACATGCAGCTGATCCCGGTTCTATCCCCGGCATCCCATATGGTCCCGGAACCTGCCTGGAGTGATTTCTAAGCATAAAGTCAAGAGTAACTTCTGAGCACCAGTGGGTGTGACCTAAAAACTAAAGAAAAAGAAGACAGACTAGACAACAGAAAATATTACAAGCTACTTTATTACCTAATTGTTCCATTTCTTCTGATATGAGTTCACCTGTGCAATTTGTCTCTGTGTCTTCATCCTGCACTCTGACTTTTCTCTCCCCACGGTGTCTCCAAACACAGGACTCATCAACCTATAAAAAGATTGTTTCATTGATCAAAGAAAGATATCAATAGGTAAACCAATAACAAGTAAAAAGCAGAGTGAACCAAGAAGCATAAGAATACCTTAAAAAGGAAGCTGAACCCCATCATTAGATATGAAGGAGGAAGGAAATTCTTTTTTCCTACAAAAAATAATACACACAAAGGTTTTAAAAATCCATTTTCTCAATTTTACACTTCGAAGAGACTGACATAATGGTCACATTATTTTCTCAGTCCTGAAGGACAATTCCCATTTACAGAATTTGGTCATTAAGAAAGAAATATGGGCCTGGAGAGATAGCACAGCGGCGTTTGCCTTGCAAGCAGCTGATCCAGGACCAAAGGTGGTTGGTTCGAATCCTGGTGTCCCATATGGTCCCCAGTGCCTGCCAGGAGCTATTTCTGAGTAGACAGCCAGGAGTAACCCCTGAGCACTGCCAGGTGTGACCCAAAAACCAAAAAGAAAGAAAGAAAGAAATATATCTACTGATTCTATTTTTGGGGTTAGTCAGCTCCTAATTTATTTATATACTTACTTTTGGTTTTGGGGGTTACTCCTGGCTCTGCACTCAAATCATTCCTAGAAGGCTTGAGGAACCATATGGGATGCCAGGAATCGAACACAGGTCTGTTCTCCATCAGCCGTGTACAAGGTACATGCCCTACCACTATGCTATATCTCCGGCCCCATCTAATTTATTTTAGAAAAAAGTTGATATGGGGCCGGAGACATAGCATGGAGGTAAGATGTTTGCCTTGCATGCAGTAGGACGGTGGTTTGAATCCTGGCATCCCATTTGGTCCTCTGAGCCTGCCAGGAGCGATTTCTGAGCATAGAGCCAGGAGTAACCCCTGAGTTCTGCCGGGTATGACACAAAAACCAAAAAAAAAAGTGGATATGATTTTTTTTTTCCCTAGGAAAATATGGGGGAAAGATACCCCAATGCTTAGGAGCCTTAGGAGCATAAGTACTACTATTAGATGTACTCTAGTTGAGCCAGGTAGATCTGGGGATTGAATCCAGGGCCTCATGCATGCAAGCAATGAATTCCTGCCCTTTGAGCTATCCCTTTTATGAAAAAAAAATTTTATAGGCTACACCAATTCAAGGTTCGACAATGTAGGTCTGAAGGTTTCAGTGCATAGATCTGTCAATACAAAGGCTTCTGGGGCTCAGTGATACTTAAAGACTCCCATGAGCATGTGGGAATAAACCAAACACATGGTAAGTAAGCCTTCTACTATTTGAGCTATCTCCCAGACCTATGTAGTATTTTTTCCCCTTATAAAAGTAATCTATGCAAAAGTATATTCTCATCAATACAAATAAATATGGGTGATATAACATATACCAAATTTACCACACCAAGCCAAAAATTTCCTTGCTTCCTAATAGACTTCATAAATGAAAACATAAGTCTGTCCTGATGGGCCCGGAGAGATAGCACAGCGGTGTTTGCCTTGCAAGCAGCCGATCCAGGACCTAAGGTGGTTGGTTCGAATCCCGGTGTCCCGTATGGTCCCCTGTGCCTGCCAGGAGCTATTTCTGAGCAGACAGCCAGGAGTAACCCCTGAACACCACCGGGTGTGGCCCAAAAACCAAAAAAAAAAAAAAAAAAAAAAAAGTCTGGCCTGAGAACTTTAGTAGAAGAATCCCAAACCTGTCTCTGTAATTCTTTGCCACATTACCTCTTATCATGAAGCTTCCTGTTGTCAAATATTCTCCTGTTGGTGCTGTTTTAGAAACCTGAGAAATAACAATACATTATACTCTGGTCTTGAGGAAGTTTTGATTTTCAGTTGAGAAAGTCATATTTAAGATAATGTTAATGTTCTGAAATTTAGCAAACATTATCAACATTTAAGTAATAAATAATGGGTTTGTGAGATTATGTAGCAGATAAAGTACTTGCAAGTAGCTGACTTGGGTTAAGTCTACAGTGCCATATATAATAACCCGAGCCCACTGGGAGTGATGCCTGAGCACAGAACAAGTAATTGATTACCACCAGGTATGGTTCAAAACAAACAAAACACAAAGTGATAAGTATCTCTTCAAATAGAAATACATTTGGCAATAACAAAGATATAATGAAGGATGTACCTCTAAGTTTTCAGATACCATGGACTAATACTAGCCACAACTGGTCCACATTTCCTCCATGTATAAGACAGATGAGAAAACTAAGGATACTTTAGTAAGATTATAAAATATTATTTGCTAACATAAAATTACTGGGGAAAAAATAGTACAGGAGTTGAAGTGCTTGCTTTGCATTTGGTTGACTACTGTTTGATCCCTGATATCACATAAGGTTCTCTGAGCACAGAGGTCAGAGTAAGCCATAAGCATTTCCAGGTGTGGCCCCCAAAACAAAACTAAAGGAAAAAAAAAAACTACATCTATTAAATTTCTCCTGAGTTAACTTTTTAGAGCAAGATACCTTTTAGGAATGAAATATGTAGTTTTATAAAAAAAAAAAAAAAAAAAAAAAACTAACTTGGTAAAATAGAAAGCAAGCAATATAAAATTTCATTTAAAAATTGTGTGTATTTTGGATCGGAGTGATAACATAGTGGGTAGGGAGTCTGCCTTGCATGTGGCCAACCCAGGTTCAATCCCATCCTATATCATCCCAAAGCCTACCGTGAGTGATTTCTGAGCTCAGATCCAGGAGTAACTTCTGAGCACTACCAAGTGTGGCCCCAAAACAAAACAGATAACAAAATAATTGTGTGTATCAGGGCCAAAGCAATAATATAGTTGGTAGGGCATTCTCCGGCATCCCACATAGTTCTCTATGCACTGTCAATTCCTGAGTAATTCCTGAGTGCAGAGCTAGGAGTAACCCATGACACTGCTGGGTATGGCCCCACTTCCCAAAAAAACTTTTGTGAATCAAAAATAATTTTCTTATTGTGAAACTGCCAAATGAGAGTATCTATATTATAGGCACATTTATTAAAATAATGAGGGATTAAAAATAAAACTTTTATCCTTAAAATACCCGTTCATGTAAGAACTGAAGTACTGAGATAGAAAATACAATCCTCCTGAGCACACTGGATGTGGCCCCAAAGTAACAAAAACATTTCCGGAGAAAATAATTTCTAAAAGTATCATAGCATAGGTTATAGAATGAATATAAATATATATATATAAAAGAAATTAACCCCAAGGAGGATAATGGTATTGAGCTCTTTAAAGTTCGCGGCACAAAGCTGATGGACGTGGTGGTGTCGCGCTCTCCTGGGCCGGGCCTAAGCCACGCCAGACGAGGGACGGACCTTCACGGCGAATGGGACGATCTTCTGCCAGCGGGCCCCTAGCTCCTCCCCGCAGCGGGCATGTTGTGGGTGGGCATAGAGGTGCGGAATCCGGCCCGACCTCGCTCTCTTCGCCTAGGCCGGGGTTCCAACTCTGATGCAGCAGACAGCCCTCGCGTGGTGGTCTTCTCGAGCCGGCCCCCTCGCCCCGCGGTAGAGGTGTAGGGGGGCCGTCCGGCAACGCCGCGCTTGCACCGTTCGGTGGTGCGCCGCTGGAGCGCTCCAGGTCGTCTGCCAGGTGCCTGAGGTCGAGCCGGTGATGTCGCTTCCCCTTCATTCCCTGGCACTGTGCTTGCCCACGTCGGACTGGGCTTTTCTTATTTAACACATACATGCACGCCCACCCGTTGGCGGTCGTTGCCTCCAAGGACGGTTCAAGCCGGTCAGCTCGTCGGTGACGAGGGTGTCGGGCCACCGTCGTCTGGTGGCACCCCGCGCGGCCAGCAGAGTTCCACGGCGTGCGGGCGCGTGGGCAACAGTGGTAGGTACGGTTGTACCGGCGGGGTCCCCTCGGGCGACCGGGGCTTGTTCAAGAAGGCCTCCCGAGCCCGTCGGCGCCTTCCCCTTTGGTTGGGGGGGGGGGGGAAGCCAGCCCCTCGTCCTGGTGGGCGGGCCGATAGCCGAGCAGCAGTGACGGAGGAATGGCGGGTCCCCCCCCACGGGCTCGGCACACACGGACCTGTGGTGTGACCCGTGTAGCAGACCCCCCAACTTTCGTGTTTCCTTCCCCCTGTTGGGGAAGCCTGATGGGTACCGCTAGCCTGGGTTTCGGGGGTGGCGGCCCCTAAGGATCCGAGAGGGTGTTAGGACGGACGGTTTGTGCTCGAGTCCCCCCTTGGGTCCGCCGCCCCTCCTTCCGCCTCTGCTGGCCCGCTGGTGGCCGTGGGTCCGCGGTCAGCCCACGCAGTGAGGGTGTGCCGAGGGGTGCCCGCTCCTGGGCCTACCTCGGCCCACGCCTCTCGCCTCCGAGTCGGGGGAGGGTCCTGCCGGGCCGAGCCGGCGTCGGGAAAAAAATTACTGCACAGCTTTAGCGTCTTGTAAAAGTACATCATCGTCCATTGCAGTTTTCAGAAATGTGGCAATATCAATAGCAAAGAATAGTAAATTCTATATGGAATGAAGTATGACCCAATGAAAGAGCAAAAATAATGACTTAAAAAAAAAATACCGGACCTATCTGCTAAGATTTCAGCCAAAGAAAGTTCAGAAATTCCAACCAAGATGAACAGGAGAAAAGACCTTTTAATCCATATGGTATTCATCACTGGAATTGCACAGATCATTCTTCATCCAGGTCTCTGCTCTAATCTTCTCCAAAAGGTTTTTCCTAAGACTTGATTTAGGGGGCCCATGATGGCTCAATGGAACGGCGCATGCTTTATAGTTAAATGAGTGGCGTAACCCCACATGACAAACGTGCTCCCGCATCACTGCATTCCTGAGAACCAGAACCAAGTGTGATCCCGAGTAAGGATGACAACCAAATACAGGTGACCCTATCACAACATCAAAAGGAAGGGAGGGGTGGGAGTGTGTGTGTGTTTGTCCGAAATAAAATTAGGTTTCGTTGTATGTGTGTATTTAATAAAAACTTTAGGTTTTGTTACCTGATATTACATTTAGGTTTTTCTCCACCATCGAAGTCCACTGTCAAAGTCACTACGTTGTCCACTTTTATACCCTCAATATTTGGCATACAGTTGCTTATAATTAATTTAATAAAAAAGGGGGGAGGGGCCGGAGAGAGAGCATGAAGTTAAGGCATTTGCCTTGCGTGCAGAAGGTCGGTGGTTCAAATCCCAGCATCCCATAAGGTCGCCCGAGCCTGCCAGGAGCGATTTCTGAGCGTAGATCCAGGAGTAACCCTGAGCGCTGCCGGTGTGACCCAAAAACCAAAAAAAAAAAAAAAAAAGAAAAAAGGGGGATAAAAAAAAAAAACCGGACATATTCTTTATTACCTGATGATGGTACACCCACCAAGCACTAGTAATAACTCGTGCATCCCAAGCAACACTGTAGCAAAGTGCCATTGTGCCGGCTTCAGTTAAAGTCCGAGGGGGGATCGGCTCTCCTGTAACAATACAACAATACTTGAAGGACAGCTTTCTACAGAGCAAGAAACAAAAATCACATACAACATGATAGACTCTTAGATCCTAAATTTACATACTATATTTTTCTCTCAGTATTACAAAATGTCACTATTTTGGGGCCGGAGAGATAGCATGGAGGTAAGACGTTTGCCTTTCATGCAGAAGGTCATCAGTTCGAATCCTGTGTCCCATATGGTACTCCATGCCTGCCAGGAGCAATTTCTGAGCATTGAGCCAGGAGTTTCCCCTGAGCACTGCCGAGTGTGACCCAAAAACCACACAAAAAAAAAAAAAAAAAAGGCAAAAAGTCACTATTTTATATTTACATGGGTGACTCATTACTGGTTTTTGAGCCCACATCTAGCAGGTGCTCAGGGCTTACTCTGGTTCTCTCCTCAGGGGTCATACTTAGTGATGCACAGGAGACTATATAGAATGCTGAGGATTCAAACCAGGTTCAGTTATGTGCAAGGCAAATGCTCCTGTACTTTGGCCTCTGCATGGAAAGCTTTTAGGGAGTCTCTAAATAAAAAGTCACAGAAATCTCTTTCTCATATAAATAATTCTAACTTTATTCTAGCAAAGATAATTTAGAAAGATTTATTTAAAATTTGGGTTAGGGAGCTTAAATGAGAGTATAAGATAAATAAAACACTTGTCTTGCATGTAGCCAAGCCAGGCTTTATTCCTGGTGCTCCATATGGTCCCCTTAGGGGGAATCACCTTACCTGGAGTGATCCCTAAGCATAAAGCTAGGAGTAACTCTTGAACACCACTGGGTGTAGACCCCACCAAAACCCAGAAGAGCTACCCTAACCCCTCTAAAGTTAGAGAGAGAGACAGCTCAAAAAGCTGAGTACATGCTTTGCATACAGGAGGCCATGTTTACTCCTCAGAATCATATAGTCCCTAAACATAGATCCAGGACGAAATAGTCCCTAAAAGCAAAAAGAAAGTTTAAGACTTTTAAAAATTACTGTAAACTGAGGCTGGAGAGATAGCATGGAGGTAACGCATTTGTCTTGCATGCAGAAGGACGGTGGTTCGAAGCCCAGCATCCCATATGGTCCCCCGAGCTTGCCAGGAATGATTTCTAAGCATAGAGCCAGAAGTAACCCCTGAGTGCAGCCGGGTGTGACCCAAAAACCAAAAAAAAAAAAAAATTACTGTAAACTGCCTAAACCATAAAAGCATGTACATATATATACATATATATAGATGTATATCTATACTGTTAGATTTCAAATATTTTAGTGGAGATATAATTCACATAATTGGTATTCAATTCATACTTTAGAACAGGGGCCTCAAACTCGCAGCCTGTGGGCGTTTGCGGCCCTCCGTACATCATTTTGTGGCCCGCGGCCAGCCTTCAAATATCGCAGTATTCGCGATTATTCGCTTAACGAATAATCGCAATAAAAATCGCATTAGTGGGCCCGTAGAGATAGCACAGCGGCGTTTGCCTTGCAAACAGCCGATCCAGGACCAAAGGTGGTTGGTTCAAATCCTGGTGTCCCATATGGTCCCTCGTGCCGGGCCAGGAGCTATTTCTGAGCAGACAGTCAGGAGTAACCCCTGAGCACTGCCGGGTGTGGCCCAAAAACAAACAAACAAAAAAAAAAAAAAACAAAAAAAAAATCGCATTAATAAGGAAAAAAAAATCACATTAAACATTCGCATACCCCAAGCAGTTCCGTTCAGGGTATGCAAATGTTTAATGTGATTCTTTTGCGATTTTTTTTTCTTACTAATGCGATTTTTTATTGCGAATATTCAGTAAGCAAAATCCCTTATGCGGCCCTGCCTCATCCCGACTTTGCCTTCTGCGGCCCCCAGGTAAATTGAGTTTGAGACCCCTGCTTTAGAAGGTATAGAGTTAATTGTATACTTCTGTATACTTAAAAAGTTATACAACCATACCACTAATTCCAGTACATTTTTATCGTCCCTCAAAAGAAATACACTATTAATTTATAGTCTTTACCCATTTCTCCCTAGAAATCACAATGTCTTTTTTTTTTTTTTTTTTTTTTGGGCCACACCCGGTGGTGCTCAGGGGTTACTCCTGGCTGTCTGCTCAGAAATAGCTCCTGGCAGGCACGGGGGACCATCTGGGACACCGGGATTCGAACCAACCACTTTTGGTCCTGGATCGGCTGCTTGCAAGGCAAACGCCACTGTGCTATCTCTCCGGGCCCTACAATGTCTTTTTTATTATTTATTTATTTATTTTTATTTATTTTTTGGGGCCACACCCGGCGTTGCTCAGGGGTTACTCCTGGCTGTCTGCTCAGAAATAGCTCCTGGCAGGCACGGGGGACCATATGGGACACCGGGATTCGAATCAACCACCTTTGGTCCTGGATCGGCTGCTTGCAAGGCAAACACCACTGTGCTATCTCTCCGGGCCCACAATGTCTTTTTTAAACATTTGTTTTCAGACCTCATCTGGCAATGATTAAAGGTTACTCCAGATTCTGCATTCAGGAATCTTCCCTGACTATGCTCAAGGGACTGTATGGGATGCTGGAGATCAAATCTAGGTCCGATGCATGCAAGGCAAATACCCAACTTGCCATACTCTGGCCATACTCTGGCCCCCAAATCACCATTTCTGTCCCCAAAGATTGGCCATTTCACTAAGCATACTAATGACGAGGGTTATGTATGTTAAAGCATATATTTCTTTTTTCAAAACACTTGTTTTTATTTTTATTTATTTATTTATTTATTTTTATGTTTGGGCCATATGTGGCATTTGCTTGGAGTAGAGGGGATGACTTAAAAGGTATATAAAGTGGTTAAAACTTGGGGCACAAAGCATGCAAAGCATGTGCTTGATCCCTTCAAACTATAGATCCCCAGATAGATCTTTTTAAGTCTGAATAACATTCCATTAGATGTATAACATCAATTTTTTTCTATCAGTTGATGTTTCTAACATTTTAGCATTATAAAATAATGCTATGATAAATGTCTTTCTGTGGAGATATATTTTCCATTATCTCAGAGATGTAATTAGGAGTGGAATATGAGACATTGTAAGTTTAATTGCCATACTTTCTTTTTCTGTGTTTTTTTTTTTTTGTGGGGGGGTCACACCCGGCAGTGCCAAGGGGCTACTCCTGGCTCTATGCCCAGAAACCACTCCTGGTAGGCTCGGGAAACCATATGGGATGCCGAGACTCGAACCACGTCCTTCTGCATGCAAAGCAAATGCCCTCCCTCCATGCAGTCTCTCCAGTTCCATGCCAGACTACTTTCTACAGCAGTTGTATCACTTTCTATTTTTACTAGCAGTATGAAAAGGTTTTGATTGGGGCTGGAGAGATAGCACAGGAGAAAGGCGTTTGCCTTGCATGCAGAAGGACGGTGGTTCGAATCCTGACATCCCATATGGTCCCCCGAGCATGCCGGGGGCTATTTCTGAGCGTAGAGGCAGGAATAACCTCTGAGTGCTGCCGCAGGGTGTGACCCAAAAACCAAAAAAAAAAAAAAAAAAAAAGGTTTTGATCTTGGTACGTTCTTATCAATAGTTGTCAATGTCCGTATTTTATTTCAGCATTCTAGTAGAGATGAAGTAATATCTCAGTGTGGTGTCAAGTTCCATTTCCCTAATTACAAATGGAACCAGGCCTTTTATCATTTACTTATTAGTCATATATATTTATACCACTAGGAAAGATCTATTTGAATTCTCCACCCATTTGACTTATTTGCCGTTCAACGAGTTTATTGTCCTTTGAGAACAATAACCTTTATCAGATAACTTGCAATTTTTATTGTTTTACTTTGGGGCTACTCCTGGTATGGTGCTGGAGGACTCAATTCATGACTGCAGCATGTAAAACACACATACCCTTTGAACCATCTTCCTGAATTTTCTTTTCTGTGGGTTCTTTTAACCTTTTCTCTCTCTCTCTTTTTTTTTGATCCTTCCTTTTGGGCTACATATCTAGCTGTATTTGGGGCTTAATCTTGGCTCTGTGATCAGGAAATTGAAATGGGGGTGCTGGAAAACCATGTGTGGTGTCTGGCATGGGACTCACATCAGCTGTGTGCAAGGCAAATGGTCTGATATATTATTTCTCTGGACTTTATTTCACTTTCTTGGTAAGTAAGTCCTTTGAATTAAGATTTTAAATTTTAAATTCAATTTTGTAGTTTTTATTCTTTATGCTTCTCCTGTCATATTTAAGAAATAATTTACTAAAAAAAAAAAAGAAATAATTTACTAATCTCAAATTATAAGTTATGACAGTTTAAAATTATACCTTTTATAAGCTTATAGCTCTGGAAGCATTTGAAATTCACTTTTACATATTGTTTAAATTAACTGCTTAACTTCATTCTCTTAAAGTGGATATCAGCTATACCTGAATTATATATTAAAAAGATTATTCCAAGGGCCAGAGAAAGAAAAATATGTAAAGTACCTGCTTGGCATGTAGTTGACCTGAGTTCAAGTCTCAGGACCACATATATCCCGAGTCCCACCTGGAGTAAGCACTGAGCACTGCTGTGTGTCCCCAACCAAAAATAAACCACCTATTTTTTTAAAGATCCTACTGAATGATAGTAGCACCATTCTTAAAAACAAGTGACCTGGGGGAAAATCCGCGAAAGTACACCGGCCCAGTGGGGCTCAGCTGTGAAAGACTGTGAGTGTGACCTGTCTATGTCTGTCTACTGTCCTCTTGCGTGAAACTCTTGCGAGTGGGGCAAAAAGAGGCTCAGAGGAGCACGGCCGCTCCGCTTCGCTACGCGGCCGTGCACTCTTTCTAAGGAAAGAACTCCATTGCAACAAGAAGGAAAAATCACACTAAGAACGGCGCTATATCACAGAAGCAAACATTTCTCTCTGGACTGTCTTCTCTGTTACATGCTCGGGCCTAAGATTTGACCCAGTGTGAGGCTTCATCCACGGAGGACTCCCCTCCCTTAGAGGCAAGTCAGCCCATCCAGAAAGGGAGGAGCCAGAGGAGTGTGCTGCCTACATCATATAGACAATGAATACCACTACAACACGTAGAAAAACCCACAATACAAATGTGACAATGGGGAAACAGCGCAGGCCAGCATCAGACATAGAGAATGAAGATGACAATTCTGAGGACCAGATAATGACTGAACAACTAATCAACCTCTCAGATAAGGACTTTAGACTAGCAATATGGAAGGTGCTCAACAGACTCCAAGAAACCATGGATCGAGTTGAACAGAACACTAATAAGAACCAAGAAAATATGAAGGCAGAAATGACAAAACTCCAAACTGAAATAACATGTCAACTAACAGGCCTGAAAAACTCAGTAAACGAAGTGAATGACAAAATGGATAAGCTCTGGGACAGGGTATCAGAAGCTGAGAATAGACTTGGTGCTGTGGAAGATGAGATACATAACAATTCCATACAGCAGGAGAGATTGGACAAAAAACTTAAAGCAAATGAGCAGACAATGGAAAAATTAGTCAAAGAATGGGAACAGACGAAAATAGAAGTCTATGATAAGATCAACAGAAACAACTTAAGAATCATTGGAGTCCCAGAGACCCAGGAAGAAAATTTCCAGGAAGAATCAATGGTCAAGAACATCATTAAAGAGAAACTTCCAGAGCTAAAGAATATATGTGATCAAATCCTGCATGCCCGAAGAGTACCAACCAAAAGAGACCCCAGAAAAACCACCCCAAGACACATCCTAGTCACAATGACAAATCCCACAGATAGAGACAGAATTCTGAAAACAGCAAGATCAAAAGGGGAAATCATGTTCAAGCAAGCTTCCCTGAGATTTACAGCAGACCTGTCACCAGAAACGCTCAATGCCAGAAAGCAGTGGTGGGATATTGTGACAAGACTGAATGAAATGAATGCTTCACCCAGAATACTATACCCAGCAAAACTCACTTTCCGGTTTGATGGAAGAATACATGGTTTCACAGACAAAAAACAGCTCAGAAACTTCACAGACACAAAACCAGTCTTAAGAGAAAAACTGAAAGACCTAATCTAAGACAAGACTACCCAAAAGACACACCAAATTTTGAAATAAAGATGGCGTTAAATCCCAGGACAATTCTTTCTCTCAACGTCAATGGACTAAATGCACCAGTTAAGAGACACAGAGTGGCTAAATGGATCAAAAAACTCAATCCAACCTTCTGCTGCCTACAAGAAACGCACCTGAATAGTCAGAACAAACATAGACTCAAAATAAAAGGCTGGAGAAAAGTTATCCAAGCAAACAACACCCATAAAAAAGCTGGAGTGGCCATACTAATATCAGATAATGCAAACTTTATACTCAGGAAGGTTGTAAGGGACAAAGACGGACATTTTATATTAATCAAGGGGTACGTAGAGCAGGAAGAATTCACTCTCCTAAACATATATGCACCGAATGAGGGGCCAGCAAAATATTTAATACAACTGCTGACAAATCTGAAAAATAATATCAACAACAACACAATAATTGTGGGGGACCTAAACACGGCTTTGTCAACACTGGACAGGTCAACCAGACTGAAACCCAACAAGAATATACTAGACCTGAGGAGAGAAATGGAAGAAAGAGGCCTAGTGGATATATATAGGACACTCCATCCCCAGAAACCTGGATACACATTCTTCTCCAATGTACATGGGACATTCTCCAGGATAGACTACATGCTGGCACATAAAACATACCTCCATAAGATCAAGAGGATAGAAATTTTGCAGACTACCTTCGCTGACCACAAGGCTCTGAAATTATTTGTGAACTCCAAAGGGACTCAGAAGAAACACTTTAACACCTGGAAGTTAAACAGCCTCATGCTCAATAACCAGTGGGTCCGAGATGAAATCAAGGAGGAAATAAAAAGGTTCCTGGAAACAAATGACAATAAAGACACAAACTCTCAGAACTTATGGGACACAGCAAAAGCAGTACTGAGAGGAAAATTTATAGCTTTGCAAGCACACATCAGGAAGGAAGAAGGAGCTTACCTGAGTAGCTTAATGACACAGCTAATAGAACTAGAAAATGCTCAACAAAAGGACCCAAGAACAGGAAGACAGAAGGAAATAACAAAGCTGAGAGCAGAAATCAACGAAGTGGAAACTCAAAAAACAATCCGAAAGATCAACGAAAGCAGAAGTTGGTTCTTTGAAAAAATAAACAAGATTGATAGACCACTGGCAAACCTAACAAAGAAAGAGAGAGAGAGAAACTTGATAACTCGTATCAGGAATGAAAAAGGAGAGATCACTACTGATATGACAGAGATTCAAAGGGTAATCAGAAACTACTTTGAAAAACTCTACGCCACTAAAAATGAGAACCTGGAAGAAATGGATAAATTCTTGGACTCTTATAATCTTCCACGGTTGAAGGAAGAGGATGTAGCATATCTAAACACCCCCATCACCATTGATGAAATTAAAACAGTAATCAAATGTCTGCCGAAAAACAAAAGCCCAGGTCCAGATGGATTCACTAATGAATTCTATCAAACTTTCCAAGAGGAACTACTGCCAATCTTGGCAAGACTCTTTCATGAAATTGAACAAACAGAAACACTTCCAAATAGCTTTTATGAAGCCAACATCACCTTGATACCTAAACCAGACAGAGACGCTACCAAAAAAGAAAATTACAGACCAATATCACTGATGAATGCAGATGCAAAGATCCTCAACAAAATCCTGGCAAATAGGATTCAATGCCTCATTAAGAAGATCATCCACTACGATCAAGTAGGTTTCATCCCAGGAATGCAAGGCTGGTTTAACATCCGTAAATCTATCAACATAATACACAACATCAATAACAAGAAAAATAAAAACCACATGATCATATCAATAGATGCAGAGAAAGCATTTGATAAGGTCCAACACCCATTCTTGATCAAAACTCTCAGCAAGATGGGAATGGAGGGAACCTTTCTCAATATAGTGAAGGCCATCTACCACAAGCCAGTGGCAAATATTATCCTCAATGGAGAAAAACTGAAAGCCTTCCCTCTAAATTCTGGCACAAGACAAGGCTGTCCTCTCTCACCACTCCTATTCAACATAGCACTGGAAGTACTTGCTATAGCGATTAGGCAAGAAAAGGATATCAAGGGAATCCAGATAGGAAAGGAAGAAGTCAAGCTCTCACTGTTTGCAGATGACATGATACTCTACTTAGAAAACCCTAAAGACTCTATCAAAAAGCTTCTAGAAACAATAGACTCATATAGCAAGGTGGCAGGCTACAAAATTAACACACAAAAATCAATGGCCTTTCTATACACCAACAGTAATAAAGAAGAAATGGACATTAAGAAAACAACCCCATTCACAATAGTACCACACAAACTCAAATATCTTGGAATCAACTTGACTAAATATGTGAAGGACCTATACAAAGAAAACTATAAAACTCTGCTCCAAGAAATAAGAGAGGACACACGGAAATGGAAACACATACCCTGCTCATGGATTGGCAGGATTAACATCATCAAAATGTCAATACTCCCCAAGGCATTATACAGATTTAATGCCATCCCTCTAAAGATACCCATGACATTCTTCAAAGAAGTGGATCAGACACTTTTGAAATTCATTTGGAACAATAAACACCCTCGAATAGCTAAAGCAATCATTGGGAAAAAGAATATGGGAGGAATTACTTTTCCCAACTTTAAACTGTACTACAAAGCAACAGTTATCAAAACAGCATGGTATTGGAATAAGGATAGGTCCTCAGATCAGTGGAATAGGCTTGAATACTCAGAAAATGTTCCCCAGAGATACAACCATCTAATTTTTGATAAAGGAGCAGGAAATCCTAAATGGAGCAGGGAAAGCCTCTTCAACAAGTGGTGTTGGCACAATTGGATAGCCACTTGCAAAAAATTAAACTTAGACCCCCAGCTAACATCATGTACAAAGGTAAAATCCAAATGGATTAAAGACCTCGATATCAGCCCCAAAACCATAAGATATATAGAACAGCACATAGGCAAAACACTACAGGACATTACAGGCATCTTCAAGGAGGAAACTGCACTCTCCAAGCAAGTGAAAGCAGAGATTAACAGATGGGAATATATTAAGCTGAGAAGCTTCTGCACCTCAAAGGAAATAGTGCCCAGGATACAAGAGCCACCCACTGAGTGGGAGAAACTATTCACCCAATACCCATCAGATAAGGGGCTAATCTCCAAAATATACAAGGCACTGACAGAACTTTACAAGAAAAAAACATCTAACCCCATCAAAAAATGGGGAGAAGAAATGAACAGACACTTTGACAAAGAAGAAATACGCATGGCCAAAAGACACATGAAAAAATGTTCCACATCACTAATCATCAGGGAGATGCAAATCAAAACAATGATGAGATACCACCTCACACCCCAGAGAATGGCACACATCACAAAGAATGAGAATAAACAGTGTTGGCGGGGATGTGGAGAGAAAGGAACTCTTATCCACTGCTGGTGGGAATGCTGTCTAGTTCAACCTTTATGGAAAGCGATATGGAGATTCCTCCAAAAACTGGAAATCGAGCTCCCATACGATCCAGCTATACCACTCCTAGGAATATACCCTAGGAACACAAAAATACAATACAAAAACCCCTTCCTTACACCTATATTCATTGCAGCTCTATTTACCATAGCAAGACTCTGGAAACAACCAAGATGCCCTTCAACAGATGAATGGCTAAAGAAACTGTGGTACATATACACAATGGAATATTATGCAGCTGTCAGGAGAGATGAAGTCATGAAATTTTCCTATACATGGATGTACATGGAATCTATTATGCTGAGTGAAATAAGTCAGAGAGAGAGAGAAAAACGCAGAATGGTCTCACTCATCTATGGGTTTTAAGAAAAATGAAAGACACCCTTGTAATAATAATTTTCAGACACAAAAGAGAAAAGAGCTGGAAGTTCCAGCTCACCTCAGGAAGCTCACCACAAAGAGTGATGAGTTTAGTTAGAGAAATAACTACATTTTGAACTGTCCTAATATTGAGAATGTATGAGGGAAATGTAAAGCCTGTTTAGGGTACAGGCGGGGGTTGGGTAGGGAGGAGGGTGATTTGGGACTTGGGTGATGGGAATGTTGCACTGGTGATGGGTGGTGTTCCTTTTATGACTGAAACCCAAACACAATCATGTATGTAATCAAGGTGTTTAAATAAAAAAAAAAAAAAAAAAAAAAACAAAAAAAAACAAGTGACCTGGGGCTGGGCGGTGGCGCTAAAGGTAAGGTGCCTGCCTTGCCTGCGCTAGCCTTGGATGGACCGCGGTTCGATCCCCCGGTGTCCCATATGGTCCCCCAAGCCAGGAGACTCTTCTGAGCACATAGCCAGGAGTAACCCCTGAGCATTACCGGGTGTGGCCCAAAAACCAAAAAAACAAAACAAAACAAAAAACAAGTGACCCTAAACAAAGTATCATAAATTCTCTTTGTTAATTTATCTGTTCATACTTATGCCAATACCACACTGTCTTAATAACTATTACCTACTAGGATGTTTTGAAATCAGAAATAAGAGTCCCACAATTTTGTTCAAGAATGATGTGGGTAATCTGGGTCCTTGAATTTCCATATATTTAGGATCAACCTGTCCAATTCTGTAAAAAAACAAAAAACAAAAAGGCAGCTAGAATTTTTGGAGGGACTGTATCAAATCTCTAGGTTAATGCAGAGAGCAATACTACCACCAAAGTACTATTTAAACTTGGAAGATTTTCATAAAAAAATCTAATATCCTTCAATAATTTTTTTAGTTTGGTTATATGCCTTTTGATATATTTATTTTTCTTTTCTTTTCTTTTTTTTTTTTTTTGGTTTTTCGGGCCACACCCGTTTGATTCTCAGGGGTTACTCCTGGCTAAGCACTCAGAAATTGCACCTGGTGGGGCCCGGAGAGATAGCACAGCCGTGCTTGCCTTGCAAGCAGCCCATCCAGGACCAAAGGTGGTTGGTTCGAATCCTGGTGTCCCATATGGTCCCCCGTGCCTGCCAGGAGCTATTTCTGAGCAGACAGCCAGGAGTAACCCCTGAGCACTGCCGGGTGTGGCCCAAAAACCAAAAAAAAAAAAAAAAGAAATTGCCCCTGGCTTGGGGGACCATATGGGACGCAGTCCTTCCTTGGCTAGCGCTTGCAAGGCAGACACCTTACCTCTAGCGCCACCTTGACGGCCCTGATATATTTATTTCTAAGTAATACAATAAATTTGCCAGTGGGTACAGCTTCAGAAACAAAAGACAAATCTATACATTTTCATTATTAATTTTCTTTTATCCAGGAAAATTTTTTAAAGTAAGAGCCACGTCCACTGGTGCTCATAGGCAAGGGAGCACTTCCTGCAATATTAGATAGTCACATGGTACTAGGGAATTAGACTCAGAGCCTGGCAAACACTCTTCTCACCTGAGCCACTTCCTCATCTCATATTGATTACCTTCTTCTAGTGTTCATTGTTAATAGACAGAAATACATCTAGGGCCCGGAGAGATAGCACAGCGGCGTTTGCCTTGCAAGCAGCCGATCCAGGACCAAAGGTGGTTGGTTCGAATCCCGGTGTCCCATATGGTCCCCCGTGCCTGCCAGGAGCTATTTCTGAGCAGACAGCCAGGAGTAACCCCTGAGCACCGCCGGGTATGGCCCAAAAACAAAACAAAACAAAACAAAAAAAAAAGAAATACAACTAGCAGGGCTAGAGCAATGTATGGCAGGTAGGGGGCTTGTCTTGTACCCAGCAGACTTAGGTTTATCCCTGACACTTCATATGATTCTCCAAACTCTGTCAGGAGTGATCCCTTAGTGCAGAGCCAGGAGTAAGCCCCCCAAAAATAATAATTAAAAATATTACTATCTTTAGTACATTGATTTTGTAACTTGGAATTGCTACACTTATTTATGAAGTATTAAGTTTTCATTAAAACTTCTTAAAATACAATATATAAAGATCATGTTATCTTGCAAAAGAAACAATCTTTTATTTTTGTTTGTGGACCACATCTGACGGTGTTCAGGTTTACTCCTGGCTCTGCACTCAGACATCAGTCCTAGCAGACTCAGGAGACCATATGGGATGCTGGACATTGAACTTGGGTTGGTCACATGCAAAGCAAGCACCCTACCCATTGTACTACCACTCCAGCCCCCAGTTATGGTTTATTTTAAGGGTTCTTTACTAAGCTAAAAGTTCCATTCTACTTTTCTATTGAATGTTTTTTATTTCAAATGGGCATTAGTTTTTGCCAAAGCTATTCTTTTCTTCTTTTATATCCAGTGAAGTAAAATAATTTTATTGAAGGTAGATAATAATTCTATAAAAAAGACTATGGGATTATTCAGAGACAGAGAAAAAGATGAAAAGCCAAAAGTAAAGGTGCAATTACACACCCAGTGCTGGGTTGTAGGTAATCCCACAGTGACTTGCTGCCAAAGGCATTTTTCTGCATTAATTTAGTTTTTGTATAGTGACTGTGTAGGTTTGTCCTTTATTAAAACATTATTATACAGATTAATTTTCACATATTAAACCAACCTTGCATTCCTAAGATAAAACCCACTTTTTTATGTTTCTAATCCTTGAATATGCTGCTGGATTTCATTAGCAGGTAGTATGCTTTTTGTTGTTGTTGTTGGAAGTGTCTCTCAAGAAATGGTAGGGAAGGCCAGAATGGTCCCTCTTGGTATTCTTGGCTAATTGGACAGTAATTCAATACATGACCCAAATATACAATACTGCTCAGGACCTGCCACTGGACGTTACCTGGGACACTACCTGCTTTAAGGGGGACCTAAGGCTGCACATGGCATGCTCACAAGACGTGTGGTGCTGAGGAATGAACCAAGATGAGCTGTATATAAGTCATGTGCCTTAACCATTGTAGTATCTGTCTAGTCTGATTTTTATATTTTGGTTTTCTGCCACATCCAGCATTGCTCAGGGGTTTTCTCTTGGCTCTGCACTCAGGAATTACACCTGGGGGGTTGGGAGATAATATGGAATTCTGGGGATTGAACCTGGGTTGGAGCATACAAAGCAAGCACTCTACTTACTATACTATCGCTCAGGCTCCATATGTTAAGAATTTTATGTGTAAGTCATACTGGTCTGTAGTTTCCTTATAAAATCCTCTATTTTATTTCAGTATTTTTGTGACTACCAAGCCCCCCCGCCCAAATAACCCTCCTTATTTTTTTTTTTTTTTTTTTGGTTTTTGGGCCACACCTGGTGACGCTCAGGGGTTACTCCTGGCTATGCGCTCAGAAGTCACTCCTGGCTTGGGGGACCATATGGGACACCAGGGGATCGAACCGCAGTCCGTCCAAGGCTAGCGCAGGCAAGGCAGGCACCTTACCTTTAGCGCCACCGCCCGGCCCCACCCTCCTTATTTTTATTAAGGTAATAGTCTTTAAAATTATTTAGGATATTGTCTCTTTTCTATTTTTTGGAAGAACTCGTAAAGGAATGTTTAATCTTCAGTTACAAAATTTGTAAAAGGGCTGGAGTACCAATATAGCAGGAAGGGCTCTTGCCTAACATGCAGCCAACCTGAGTTCAATCCCCAGTACTTCATAAGGTCACCTGAGCCCACCAAGAATGATCCCTGAGTACTGAGCCAGAAATAACTCCTGAGCACTGCTGGGTGTGCCCCCATCAGAAAATAAAAAGTTAACAAATTAGTAGAGGTCTAGAGAGATAGTACAGGAGTAACCGGAGCACTGCTGGGTGTGGCCCCAAAAATTAAACAAACAAAACAACAAAGAACAAATTGGTGTCACTGATTTTCTCTATTTTTCTAGGGTTCCTACCCCTGCTTTAATTTTTATTATTTTCTTCCTTTCTTCATTTACTTTTTGCTTTCTTGTTTAAGTTTTGATATATCTGTTTCTAGTTCATAAATCTTGAGGATTTGTAGTTTGTTTTTTAATAGGGGAAGGAAAACCTAGAAAAACCTAGGGCTTTACCTCTGTACTTGGGAATACACACCTGGTGATATTTGAAGGACCATTTACAGTTGTCAAAGTGTAAGGTAAACACTTTAACCCCTGTATTCTCTCTCAGGCTCCTAGATAGAATTTTATTGTTCAATTTTGGGCCATACCCAGTGGTGCTTCGAAAGCACTCGAGGCAGGCTCAGGGACCATATGGTGTATGATGATCAAACCCAGGTTGGCAGCATGCAAGACAAGTAAAATATCCTACATCCTACCCAATTACTATCTCTCCATCTCCACTACACAGTTTTTTAACCCTCCCCATGATACCTCTTAATCATTATACATGAGTATGATATTTAATTTCTATACAGCTATATAAACCTTCCATTTTTTCTTCTAGTAATGGTCAGAAAACTTACTTTGTAAGATTTCAGTAGTTTCAAATTTACTGTTTATTTAGTTTTCATGACACATCTAGTGGCGCTCAGGGCTTATTCCTGGCCAGCTCAGGGGACTTTATATGGGGAGTAGGAGATATAGCACTGGCAAATGAGCTACTATCTATACTATCACTCCAACTTCAAATGTACTGATTTTTTATAACAGGTTATCATATAGCCCATGTTGGCAAATATTTTAAGTGCATTTGAGAATAATGAGTAATAGACACATTTAAAATAAAGGTCATTCCTTTTATTTTGGTGGGGACCACACCCAATGGTGTTCAGGGGTTACTCCTCGCTCTGCACTGAGAAATAGCTCCTGGCAGGCTCGGGGATCATTTGAAATGCTAGGGATAGAACCCAGGTCAGCCACATGAAGGCAAAGGTCCTAATGCTGTCCTATTGCTCCAGTCGCTCATTATTTAAATACAAATAAAAGTAACAAGATATCTCTTCACACTTTTGAGAATGGTATATATATAGTGGTGAAAGGATTAGTGCTCAAACACAATACATCTGAAACTCAATCATGAATAACTGTAATCACAGTGATTCAATAAAAAAGTTATTTTTAAAAAGTCATATGTAAGTGTTGGAATTGCTGGAATGTGGAGGAAAAGGAACCCTCATATACTAACGATGGGAATGTAAATTAGCCCAGCTTCTTTGAAAATAGTATGGAAAACTCAGTCCATTAAAAAAAGGATGAAGAGGGGCCGGAGAGGTGGCACTAGAGGTAAGGTGTCTGCCTTGCAAGTGCTAGCCAAGGAAGGACCGCAGTTAGATCCCCTGGCATCTCATATGGTCCCCCCAAGCCAGGGGCGATTTCTGAGCGCTTAGCTAGGAGTAACCCCTGAGCAACAAATGGGTATGGCCCAAAAAACAAAACAAAACAAAAAAAAGGATGAAGAAAAAACCAGGGGCTAGAGAACCAGTTTAATGGGCTGGAGGACAAGCTTTGCATATGAAAGTACTGGTTCAATCTCTGGCATTTTCCACCCCAGCACTACCAGAAGTAACCCCAAGTACTTCTGGGTTTGGCTTAACCACCCCCCACGTGATCCATCAATTCACCCCTACATATCTATTCAAAAAACAGTAATTCAAAAATATACATACATACATACATACATACATACATACATACATACATACCCTTATAAGTGTCAAACAACAGATAATGGATAAAGGAAATATTGCATATGTATGTATATATGTGTATACACACACACACACACACACACACACACATTACATTCAGCCCCAAGAAAAAGGAAACCCTGGCATTTGGAACAATACAGATGAAACCAGAGGGGGGCATGTTAAAGTGAAGCATGTCAGAGGAGAGATATAAGTATCATAAAAATCATCACATTAATCTGTGGGATATAGAGAAGTAAAGCACAAGAATAGAAAAACAACCAAGAAAAAGAAACTCTTTCTGGAGAGATAGCAGAGCGGCGTTTGCTTGCAAGCAGCCAATCCAGGACCTAAGGTGGTTGGTTCGAATCCTGGCATCCCATATGGTCCCCTGTGCCTGCCAGGAGCTATTTCTGAGCAGATAGCCAGGAGTAACCCCTGAGCACCGCCGGTGTGGCCCCCAAATGAAAAAGAAACCCTGAGGCAGGAGCAGTGGCACAAGTGGTAAGGTGTTTGCCTTGCACGCGCTAACCTAGGATGGACCAAAATTTGATCCCCCAGCATCCCATATGATCCCTAAAGCCAGGAGCAATTTCTGAGCGCATAGCCAGGAGTAACCCCTGAGCATCACCGGGTGTGGCCCCAAAACGAAAAAAAAAAAGAAAAAAGGAAAAGAAACCTGTTATCTTAGACTACAGAATTATGATTAAAAGAGGAAACAGGGGCTGAAGAGATAGCATGGAGGTAAGGCGTTTGCCTTTCATGCAAGAGGTCATCGGTTCGAATCCCAGCGTCCCATATGGTCCCCCGTGCCTGCCAGGAGCAATTTCTGAGCACGGAGCCAGGAGTAACCCCTGAGCACTGCCGGGTGTGACCCAAAAACCACAAAAAAAAAAAAAAAAAAAAGAGGAAACAAGGTGATTGGAGGACGAAAGGCATCCTATAGACTGTAATGGAAGGACATTGGGATTTTGGTGATGGTTGTGAGAGTAACATGTTTTGAAGATGTGTGGAATTATATTCCCAAAACATTAAAAAAAAAAAAAAAAGCTGAATACTGAATTTTTTAATGTTGAGCTGAATATTATATTGTTGAATTAACTAAATTTCTCCTATAAATTCTGTCACACTCTTTTTCATGCATTCTAAGACTTTTAATCCACCTTTGTCATTTTCATACCTTTCTGATGAATTGATCAATATTCATCAAATTATCTTTTATCTCTTCCAATAACTTTATATTAAGATATTTTAAAAATGGAAAGGAATTATATGCCTGAGTAGTGGAAAAAATATTATTACCTGTTGGGTTCTTAATTACACAGCTAGTAGCTCCATGAAGATCAGCATGAACATAAATGTCCCCTTAAGAAGAAAAATAATACTTTTAAGTTCTATTTCTAAATTTAAAAAATGACTATAAACTTCAGTACTGAAAATCAGGCTTACAAGAATTTCAGCTGCTATAACTTTGGAGGCTTAAAAGCTACTTTGTCAATGTAAGAGAATCGATAGTGTTATAGTTAATAACACCTAGATTGATTAATAACACTTATAAATTAATTCCACATTACTACTTTGAACATTTACTTAACAGGAGGTTTAAGTGTGAATATACTCATCCAGGAACTCTAAACCAGACATCAAACTCTTTCTACCAATTAAGTCTGTCAAAGGAACATAAGGTTAAAAAAAAAAAAAAAAATCTATGTATAATGTGAAAACTGATTCATTTTCTTAAGAGAAAATTCTTTAGAATTTTAATCTAGCTTACCTGGTGTCAAGTATCTTTTCACAATTATTTCATTCTGTTGTTGATCTCGTCCACCTATAATTAGATAGTTCTCTGAGCTAATGAACCACAGAAATTTCTCAAACCTAGCAAATTAAAAGAAAAAATGTTAATATTTGTTTTTGCCTATCTAATATCCTAAATTTGTTCTGTTTCAACAAACAGGACAAAATTAGAAGGTGTCCTAACTGTGATATTACGATAAACTGATCGTTTAATTTCTTTCAAGGAATCAAGTTCATGTAAAGCAAATTGTTTAGGACAATTCTGTTTGTTTTCAGGTCAAACTCAGTGGTGCTCAGATACCTGAAAGTGGTAGGGGACCAAACTGGAGGCAGCCTATACAAATACAAGTGCCTTAAGCCTGGGGCCATAGGAGGGATAGTACAGTGAATAGGACATTTGTCTTGCATTCAGCAGACTCAGTTTTGCTCCCCAGTATCCCAAATGGCCCCGCAAACTCTACCAGGAGTAATTCCTGAGTGAAGAACCAGGAGTAATTCTTGAACATTGCCATGTGTGGCCCCAAAACCAAAACAAATGTCTTAAACCCTAAACTATCTGGTACCCCAGGATAATCCTCTTGTTTTGGAGTGACATCTGGCAGTGCTTAGGGAACTAAAAGGGTGTCAGGGATTGAACCTGGGTCAACCTGAAGCAAGGCAAGCATTCTGTCCCTGTACTATCTCTCTGGCTTCCCTCTAGGATAATCTTAAAAGACTGTTTTAAATTCAGCAATGCTCATGGGCTTCTCAAAACCTGTTGCTTTGGAATCCTTCCTGGTAGTCTGGGGGATAAGGTGCCAGGAATCAATCCCAGGTACCTGACATGCAAACTGTTCTCCCAACCCCAAAATATGTTCTCTCTCTGAGCTTTCTTAACCTCAAGAAACTTATAGTAATGAAATACACAAAGCAAATGTATAAAAATATCATATGCTTTAGCTTTCTTTCATTGGGGCACTGCTTAGGTTTTGGGAGCTCTGTTATAAAAAAAAAAAAAAAAAAAAGGAAAGTTGGGGCCGGAGAGATAGCATGGAGGTAGGGTGTTTGCCTTGCATGCGGAAGGACAGTGGTTCGTATCCCAGCATCCCATATGGCCCCCCCATGACAGTAATAATGTCTGAGCATAGAGCCAGGAATAACAACTGAGTGCTGCCAGGTGTGGCCCAAAAACAACAACAAAGGAAAATTATTCCTCCTGTCTTTGTTAGGTTATAGAGAAATGATTCTTACTCATATTCTTTATGATATAATCTACAATTTAAAAAACTTTTCGGGGCCAGAGAGATAGCATGGAGCTAAGGCATTTGCCTTTCATGCAGAAGGTCATTGGTTTGAATCTCGGCATCCCATATGGTCCCCTGAGCCTGCCAGGAGCGATTTCTGAGCATGGAGCCAGGAGTAACCACTGAACACGGCTGGTTGTTACCCAAAAAACAAAACAAAACAAAACAAACAAACAAACAAAAAAAACTTTTCGGGGCCGGGTAGGTGGCGCTGGAGGTAAGGTGTCTGCCTTGCAAGCGCTAGCCAAGGAAGGACCGTGGTTCGATCCCCCGGCGTCCCATATGGTCCCCCCATGCCAGGGGCGATTTCTGAGCACATAGCCAGGAGTAACCCCTGAGCGTCAAACGGGTGTGGCCCAAAAACCAAAAAAAAAAAAAAAAAAACCAAAAAAAAAACTTTTCACTAAAGATGATAGATTAAGATTAGATTCAACTTTTTAATATTTTGTGTTGAGGAAGGTGAATGGCTTGATCATTCTCAGGTGTTAATTTTGGCTTAATGTTTAGGGGTCATTCCTAACACTCCTCATGGGATATACAATACCGGGATGAACTGAGTCAACCACACACAAGGAAAACACCTTAAACTCTCTATTGTCTCTCCAGTTACTTCATACATTTTTTTTTTGAAAACTGTTTCCCTACAGTTTTAATTACCACTATCAAACAAGAAGCCATGTGATTAGCATGCTATGTTTCTGTATACATACAAAAGTTCAAACAAAACCTACTCTTTTTTTTTTTTTTTTTACCCTTTCTTTTTGGCCACACACAGAGATCCTCGTGATTTACTCCTGGTTCTGTGCTTAGGAATCACTCTGGGGGGCTGGCGAGGTGGCGCTAGAGGTAAGGTGTCTGCCTTGCAAGCGCCAGCCAAGGAAGGATGGCGGTTCGATCCCCCGGTGTCCCATATGGTCCCCCCCAAGCCAGGGGCAATTTCTGAGCGCTTGGCCAGGAGTAACCCCTGAGCATTAAACGGATGTGGCCCGAAAAACCAAAAAAAAAAAAGGAATCACTCTGGGCATTGGGGGACTGTATGTTAGGTGGGGATCAAACCTAGTTTGCTCATGTAAAAGCTTTTAACAGTTAATGAAAGAAGTAGAATGCTTGTCTCGAAAGCAGTCAAGGGGGTGGGAAAGGAGGAAGATGGGGGTATTAGTGGTGGGAATGTGCACTGGTAAAGGGGGGGTGTTCTTTTTTATGACTGAAACCCAACTACAATCATGTGTGTAATCATGGAGCTTAAATAAAGAAAAAAAAAGAAAAAAGAAAAAAGCTTTAACAGTGCTTGTTTACATGGATAATTTTTATTAAAATCAAAACATGTAGAGATTAGGGAGACAGCTCAAGGGCTCAAGCTCATGCCTGACACCTACGGAAGTCCTGGCTCCAAGTCTGATCACTAGTACCACATGGGACCTCTCAGCAGTGCTAAAACGGCCCTGCTGAGTTCCAGCACTGTTGGGTTTAAGCACAACCATACTGCCAGACCCTACAACTGAACTGTTAGGCTGAGAATAACTTGACGTATCCCCCAGGCCCAAGCACTGAGTGGTTATTCTCTTTCCCCAAACATAATTGTTTTTTGTTGTATTTTTTGAGAGACACCTGACAATGCTCAGGGTTTACTCCTAGCTCTGCACTCAGGAATTACTCTTGGTGGTGCTCAGGAGACCATATGGGCTGCCAGAGATTGATCCGAGGTAGGCTGCGTGCAAGGCCACTGTGCTATCATTTCTGGACCCCAAAATCTGTATTTTTAAAAGATAGAACACTTACCAATACACTTTTCTTGCTTTTTGAATAGAAGTAACTGTTTGGACTTCTTTTAAGGTTTGCTTTGTTTTCTTCTCTGCTGACTTGAATGCCTATTTATTTTAAAAAATTTAAAAAAAGCAGTTGAGGATTTAATGAAATATCAAATAGGGTAATGAACAGTTTTTCAAATGTCTTCAAAGAGTGTGTGTGTGTATGTGCACATACACAAAACATACATACATGAGAGAGAATAAAATATTTTATCTCCAGGGACCTGAGAAATAGAAGTGTTTAAGGTGCTTGCCTTGCATGATTTGATCTCTGGCTCTACACACAGTTCCCTGAGTCCTACAAGGAAGAATCTGTGGTGCTCAGAGACAACTCTAGGTTCTGTGGTGTCGCTCCCTGGGCTCCTGCATGCAACTGCACTCAACACATGAGCTTAGCTCTGTTACTCTGCAGCTCACACCCCACCCCTCACCCCCATCTCCCAAACTTCATTTAAACAAAAAAAAAAAAAACAACAATAAAGCCATTGAAGTAGAGGAAATCAATACTGTAAAAAAAAAGATTAGGTACCTTTTCAGCAGCTTCAACCGTCTTTTGTGTTTTTTTAGCAGCATATCGCTTGTGATCGTAATACCTAGAAAAACAGATTTACATCGATATTAAGTAAAACCTTTGTTCTTCAATTTTCTACTACGTTACTTTGATTTGGGGGTGGGGGTGGGGAACCTTGCCTATGGTGCTTGAGAACACTGTAGCCTACCTGGTTATGCTTGGGAGGTCATGTGATACCAGGAGCTGAACCCAAGGCTCAAGGTGGGGATGTGCCCCAGACGTTTATCTATCTCCAAGGCCCATTACTTCTAATTTCCCCTCCACCCCCATTACTTCTAAGACTCTGAAATTAAAACAATTTGTGCATTATGCAACTATTACATTATATGCTGAATATAAAAAAAGTTGTATAATATAAAAAAAAGTTGTATAATATATAAAACAAGGTATTTTAAAAGCATGTTCACCCAAAAGTGGACATAGGCAAAACCTCTTTATATCTATAATAACAAAACTAATTTATCAGATAATACCTTATATAAAGTTTGTACTCAAATTTAAGACTTACTTTTTGGCATTGGCATATGCTGATAGACTGAGATCAACATCAACAAGTAACGGCCTATTTTTCTGAGGCTTCTGTAGCTGTTTATTCTTTTGCTTTTTCTTTTTTCCTTTTGGTGGTTCGATTTCGTCATTGATGTCAACATCAACATCATCATCTTCCTCCTCTGATAATAAGTATGGATTTCTATTAAAAATATTCAATAGTATTTCACTCATGTCAATGACATCACTTTATTGTCAACTTTCCCCTCACTGATAGTACAACTGATTCATGAACTCGAAATAGTTACAACTTTTCTTTTTATGGGTTTTTGGGCCACACCATTGATGCTCAGGGGTTACTCCTGATGTGCTCAGAAATCGCTCCTGGCTTAGGGGACCATATGGGATGCCAGGGGATTGAACTGTGGTCATCCTAGACCCAGGCTACAGGCTATAGGCTAGCACACACAAGGCAGATGCTTATGCCACTGCTCTGGCCCCCGAAATAGTTACAATTTTAACAAATTAATTTTTGTTTCTTCAATGCTAAATTTCCAAACATAAGGACAGCTAAATAAAGGAAGATTATGGGCTGGAATGATATTACAATGAGTAGAGCATTTGCCTTGAGCTCAGCTGACCCAGGTCTGATTCCCAGCATCTTATATGGTCTCCCAGGACAGCCAAGAGTGATTTCTTGAGAGCAGAATCAGTCAGGAGTGACTCCTGAGCACAGCCAAGCATAGACCACTCTAATCCCTCTACAAAAAAGAATTAATTGCTGAACCAAGAATTAAACTTACCTTAGCAGCATTGTAACATGATTGGTTTGCAGTTTTAATTCTTTGATTGCATTTGCAACAGGGTCTCCCTGAGCTTGGGCCTCTTTCACAATGACCCCAATTTCCGTCCAATCGATCTGGTTGGCTAATGCACTTCGAACTACTTGGATGGCTCTGTCCACTATTTGTAGGTTCATTTCTATGAGCTCTCCTTTAAGTTTGTCTATTTCCTTAAGAAATAATTCAATTAAAATATTTACCATAATCCAGTTAATGTTGTCACTAATATTAATATTAATATTATTTTGAAAAGGCCAAATATAAATAAAATACCTGAGCCTGCTGAAGAGCTTCTAATCGGTTTTCATGATCCTTTCGGACATTATCTAATTTCTTCAATGCTTGTTTTTCCTTTTGTTGACAAAAACAGATTTGTTAAAACAAATTTTCCAACTATTTCTCTCCCTCACTAAAACTCACTATCTTACTCCCATTTCTGTGTCCTCAAATATTATTACCTACTAATATAGTCCACTTCCCTCTGATCTATCCTACACTCAAAATGTTTCATGCTTCAAAACTACCTCCCCTATCCAACTTCCCATTCCCTAAATAGGAAGGGTTTTTTGACTACAGGCTACACTTTTAAAGCCCTTACACTATGCAGCCAAGAAGAATTCACATTCAAGACACATTTTCTAAATCATAAAGTTTGAGGAAGTGTATTCTTAGAGAACATTAACTACCCAAACAGATTCTGTTAATGCTTTTTATTTTTCTCAATATTACTTTTAGCATTTTACAAGTGACTATTTTTTTTTTCTTAAGTTAACAATTCAAAAGCTCCAGCTCCTAGTAATTATTTGACTTCTATTGAGTTATTCCTCTGTAAAGAATCTACATTTACTGATTTGGGGCAAATTTTCTAACACTAGTAATAGCACCTTCTACTAGTGAATATTTATAAGCTAAATGTAATTCTATAAAAAAAACACTAAAATTTTTTAACTATTAGAATAACATGACAGATTAAGGGCTGGAGAAATAGTAAAGCATGTATGGTGTTTTTCCTATACAGAGCTCACCCAACTTTGATTCTCAGCATGTCATAGCCTGCAGGAGTGATTCCTTAGCACAGAGCCAGGAGTAATCTCTAAGCACTGCTGGATGTGGCCCCAAAACAACACTAACAAAAAAAAACAAAACCTCAAAGAGCTGGAGTGATAGTACAATAGGTAAGGTGCAAGCCTGGCACATAGCTGATCCAGTTCAATCCTTAGCATCCCATATAGTCTCCTGAGCACCACCAGGAGTAATCCCTGAATGAGCATTGCCAGGTGTGGCTCCAGAAATTAAAAACAAAAACAAAAATGCTGAGTATTTTGAAACCCAGTAAAAAAGGGGGTTAGAGCTACAGAGAAAGCACAGCACTTCTTCCCTTGTATGCAGCCAACCCAGATTCAATCCGTGGCATTCTATATGGTCCCCTCCAGCACTACTGGAAGTAACTCTTGAGTGCAGAGCCTGGAGTAATTCTCAAGCATTGCTGGGTGAGGCCCAAAAACAAAAAATAAAACTATTGTTTTTATTACATACCTGTTGTAAAGCTTTTAAATCTATTTTCTGACCTTCTATCTTGGAATAAAATTCATCCACAGCCTTAAAAAAAACAATAGTTAAGAATAAATCTATGGTTTTTAGTTCAATGTACATACATATTATATCTGAGTATCGTCAAATAACTTGTGTATAGCTGGAACAATAGTACAGTGGGTAGTGGGCAGCCAACCTGGATTTGATCCCTGGCACCCCTGATGAGCCCTAAATCTACCAGGATTGACCCATGAGCACTGCTGGGTATGACACCAAAAGAAACTAACTTGTTTATTACATAACTCAATAGTCAAGAATCAAATTAAGTTAAAATCTTTGGCCTCTGATTGGAAATAAAGTGCCAGCAAACATTTCTAATAGTCTTGATTAGTTATATTTAAGCCCAGATTTATAGTCATTGGGATGCAAAGAAAATTTCCATTTCTCGATCAAAACAAGTTGATAGTACTTTAACAATTAGTATCATAGTAACTGGTCAAAAATTAGAATTTGAAACCTCACCTTGTCAAATGATTCAAATTCTATATATGGACATTGCGAATGTTGAGAAAACAAAAAAGGATGAAATTCCTCGTACCTGTAAAACATGTTTATTATATTATATTCGGTAACATTAATAAATATCCAAAGGAAATCAATGCATCTTCCATGCTTACGTGAGTATGTCTTCAGTTGGTTTATCTACTTCCAGACTTGGTTTTATTTCTCTTTTCTGAATGATATAGCCCTATAAAAATCCAATATTACAACTCATTTCTTTTTTTTTTTTTTTACTTAAATAAAGTGATTTATTTTTTTTTAATTTATTTAAACACCTTAATTACATACATGATTGTGTTTGGGTTTCAGTCATGTAAAGAACACCACCCATCACAACTCATTTCTATCCATACTTACGAATGATTTACTTTCTATGACTGGTAATTTTATAAACTTAATTTATAAAGTTATTCTAGTAACAAACCCTTGCATCTATCTGATGATGTGACATATCTCAAAATGACATTTTGTAAACTCAAAGTATTATTAAAAATACTAGTTCATTCATATGGAAAAGCAAAGGAAATAATAAAATGAAAATTAGTGATTAGATAAATGATACATAATATATTATTTATATATGATGTTCCCTGTTTCCCCATTTTTAGGCATTCTGCAATTTTTTGGGGTTTTTTTTTTTTTGGCATTCTGCAATTTTAAAAGATCTAAGAACAATTTTTGTTTTGTGTTTTTTTTGTTTTTTGTTTTTTTGTTTCTGGGTCACACCCGGTGGTGCTCAGGGGTTACTCCTGGCTCTCTGCTCAGAAATAGCTCCTGGCAGGCACGGGGGACCATATGGGACACCGGGATTCGAACCAACCACCTTTGGTCCTGGATCGGCTGCTTGCAAGGCAAACACTGCTGTGCTATCTCTCCAGGCCCAGATCTAAGAACAATTTTTAGATTCACTTTAATTCATTTGAAAAAGGGGGGCAGCTTGACCACTTCTTTATACCACTGATGTACTCAGAATCTCCTTAACCCTTGTCCCCTTTTACGTCCTGTCTATCTCCTCCCTCTTGATTTCTTTTCTTCTCTCTTTTCCCTATATTCTGGGGCCAAGGATGATCTAGGCATCTCCTCTTTCAAACATTCAGTCCCTGATACATTAATTCTATAATGGTGGTATAAAACAAAAAATACAAAACATCAGTAATAAAACAAACACACATCCAAATAAGTATTTAAAGATGTCAATTTTCCAAATTACATATATTGATTCTTTAATAAACCTTTACATTCTGAAAAGCTCATAGAGCTACAGTCTACAGATATATATGGTGCTACCTTTCCATTGAAGTTAGATGTTATTTTCATATAGTCTTCAGCTTTCTGCAGACAAACAAGTATTTTCTCAATTTCTAAAAGGGGAATAAAAAGAGCCAATCAAATATTAATAAACAATTACTAATTATATAGAAAATAAATGTGCTTACTAAATAAATGTTTAAGAAAATTAGAGCCAAAAACAAACAAACAAAATAATAATAAAAATAAATAAATAAAAAGAAAATTAGAGCCAGAATCATAGCTCAGTGGGCTGGAATGTATGTTTGTAAGCTGCTATTTCAAATGACTATCATTCTATTTAAAAGCAAAAACAACCAGAGAGATAGCACAGCAGTGTTTGCCTTGCAAGCAGCCGATCCAGGACCAAAGGTGGTTGGTTCGAATCCCGGTGTCCCATATGGTCCCCCGTGCCTGCCAGGAGCTATTTCTAAGCAGACAGCCAGGAGTAACCCCTGAGCAACACCAGGTGTGGCCCCAAAACAACAAAAAAACAAACAAAAACAAACAAACAAAAACACAGAGAGTCTAAAGAGGACAGTAGGGTAAGGCACTTGTCTTGCACATGCTTGATCTGAGTTTGATCCTCAGCATCCCAAATGATTCCTGCGAAACAAAAGTAATTTCCTGAATGAAGAGCCAGAAGAAAACCATAAGCACTGCTGTGTGTGGCCCAAAACCAAAAAAAAAAAAAAAAAAAAAGTATTCTGATCAGGATTATACTTAAATAGATAAAATTTGCAGTAATTTATAAGCCTTTCCAGCACAGAAATTATCTCTAAATGTTAAGAAACTTTATATACAGGTGCCAGGAGATTAGATTGCTTGCCTTGCACATGGCCTACCTGGGTTCAATCACCTGCACCACATAGCTTTGCCAAAAGTAACTCCTGAGCAGAGTTTAAGAGTGAGATCTGAGCACAGCTAGGTGTGACTCAAACACACACACACACACACAAATAAAAGGAATTTTTATATATTATCCAAGAATGCAAAAATCAAGAATTTTTTTATAATAAGCAAAAATGCATAATCACATTTTTAAAAGACCTTCCATTGTCTTCAAGTCTTTCCTCTAAATTTTTGTATTAACATAACTAGGCAATTAGGTTAGGTTGCCTTAAAGAGTTACAAAAGCCTAATTCATCAAATGCCATACTATAGTATCCACAGAATTAAAAAAATGTAAATAATGCTATTAGGTTCTAAGTAAAACAAATACAAATATATCTTATACCAGTGACTGTCTTAATTTTAAAATTCAAAAATTCAGAGGAAAGAGGATATTTTAAAGCATAAGATAGTAAGGTAGATAAGAGATTAAATGACACATTACCTGGGATAAAGTGTTTGAAGCCAAGGATATAGAAAGAAATCCATGGCTTTAATGTTTTATAGTTTATTACTCAATAAACCTTTGGCAGAAATAACTTTTCTTTCTTTGAGGCCACCACTGACCTGTACTCAAGTCTTATTCCTGGCTCTGTGCTTAGTATGGGGACAATACATGGTAACAATAATCAAAAAGGATGGCTACTGATGAGGCAAGTGCTTTAACCACTGTGCTATTATTGCTCCAGATCCCTTTTCTTATTTTCACGTTTATACTTTAAATAGGCAAACAAAATACTCAAAAGGTATGACTAATTCAGAAGGTGTTTAACTATTAAAGGGATATAAATTGGGGCCTGACATGTAGCTCACTATTGAACTCAATCTCCAACTCCAAAATAATAGCAACAATTATAGTAACAAAAATTATATCATCAAATATTTTGTTGCTATTGTTTCTTGAGCCATATTCGGCAAGGATCACTTCTGGTGGGGACTGGAAAACCGTATGTTGTGCCAAAGAACAAATCTGCAGTTAGCTATGTACAAGGCAGTCAACTTCACTGTTGTTCTACCTCTTCAGCCTATTGTCTTTTTAGGGGGGCAGTTTTAGCAAATTTAAATGTTCCTCTAAAATCAATTTAAGAGTGATTTAAATGCTCCCCCAATTTTAAAAATAGAATTGTGGGACTGGGAGATGACTCAAAGGCTGAAGTGCAAGCTTTAAATTCAGAAACTCCAGGGTTGATCAAGCAATGCCCCCATGCTCATCAAGCAATGCCATTCGTGGTGCCTTTCCTCCTCATGCCCCCAACTTGTGAAGAAGTCTGAAAAATAAAGAGATTTAATAGATATACTTGAACTATGAAGGCATACCTTTACTTTCCAAGTTTTCATCCACTTTGACATTGCCAGGGAATCCGTTTTCTATTAGACAGTGTTCAATGAGAGCTGGTCCATAGGCTATAAAATCAGAAGATATTATTTTTAGTATTTTCCTACAGAATTCATATGGAAATATTAGAAATAGCATTAGGAATAACAATTTACAGAAACTTGAGTACATAATAAACTTGCAGAAGACACAAAAATTTATAGTCATTTAATGGACTTTCACCACATAAAAGAATTATAGGGCTAGGGATGTGGCTTAATAGCAAAGCACATGCTTAAATGAATACATAGACTTAGATTTAATCCCTGACACCAATAGAATGGAACCAAATGGATTATAAACCAGGAATAAAAGATTTGTTTAGCACTTAAAATTAGCAAATGCAGTATACCATCATTATTATTTTGTTTCTAAAAATTAGCAAATGCAATACACTGTTATTATCATTTTGTTTTGTTTTGCTTTTTGAGCCACACCCAGTAGTGCTCAGGCCTTACTCCTGGCTCTGTTCAGGGATCACTCCTGGTGGAGCTAAAACAATCTTTCTCTCTAGCCTCAATATTTCGTATTTTAATAGCATAAAGAAATAACAATATGGGGCCAGAGAGATAGCATGGAGGTAAGGCATTTGCCTTTCATGCAGAAGGATGGTGGTTCGAATCCCAGCATCCCATATGGTCCCCTGTGCCTGCCAGGAGCGATTTCTGAGCATAGAGCCAGGAGTAACCCCTGAGCGCCACGGGGTGTGACCCAAAAACCAAAAAAAAAAAAAAAAAAGAAATAACAAGAAAGCCTAAATATATACATACATGTATACATATGTGCTGTACTAGCAGTTGTAAAGCTATAAAAACAACCTTTTGTTTCTATATTTTAAATCACACCCAGTGCAAGAGTGCTACTCCCAGTGATGCTGAGGGAACCATACAGTACTAGGGATCAAATTCAGGCTTCCTGCATGCAAAGCTTGAGCTCTTGCCTTCGGAGCCAATTTTCTAGCCCTTTAGAGTCACCTTTTCTGGAGAGGTCCCAATATTTCCAGTTTTGTGCTCAGGGACCAGTCCCACATGCAAAACATGCACTCAGCCAATCAGACTATCTCTTCAGCCCAAAAGATAACTTTTTAATGCATTCTTTTTTTTTTTTTTTTTTTTTGGTTTTTGGGCCACACCCGGCTGTGCTCAGGGGTTACTCCTGGCTGTCTGCTCAGAAATAGCTCCTGGCAGGCACGGGGGACCATATGGGACACCGGGATTCGAACCAACCACCTTTGGTCCTGGATCGGCTGCTTGCAAGGCAAACGCCGCTGTGCTATCTCTCCGGGCCCTTTTTAATGCATTCTAACTTCATAGGAGGTAGAGTTATTCCCTACTGTTTAGAAGTCAGGGAGAGCTGCCTGCTGTTACGCCCTCTTGATTCCTTCATTTAGAAATGTTTTTCTAATTTATTTATTTATTTTGTGGTTTTTGGGTCACACCCAGCAGTGCTCAGGGGTTATTCCTGGCTCCAGGCTCAGAAACTGTTCCTGGCAGGCACCGGGGACCATGTGGGACACTGGGATTCAAACAAATGACCTCCTGCATGAAAGGAAATGCCTTACCTCCATGCTATCTCTCCAGCCCGTTTTTCTAATTTATAATGGTTGACTGTGACCAGGGAGAGAGCTCAAGTGGCTGAATGCATGCTTTGCATAATAAAGACCTGAGTTCAATCTCTGGCACCACAGAGTCCTCTCAGCACTGCCAAGAGTGTTTCAAGCAGAGAATCAGGAGTATTTTTGGGTGTGGCCAAAAAATAAAAAATAAGATAAATAAAAGTTTATTGCTTGATTATCAGGAAAACCTGGTAGATTCTGTGAAATTCACTAATGACTACAAGACGGGGGCAGGTGCAATAGTATAGCGGGCACAGTACAGTACAATACTTGTTTGCCTTGTACACAACCAACTTGGGTTTGATCCTTGGTACCCCATATGGTCTCCCAAACCCAACAGGAGTGACCCCTATGTGCAAAGTCAGAACCAAGGCCTGAGCATAGTTAGTTGTGACAAAAGAACAAAAAACATTTGGGGCCAGAGTGATAGTACAGCTGGTCGGGTGCTTGCCTTGACCTGGGTTTGATTCCAGGCATTCCACATGGTCAACCGAGAATTGCCAGGAATGATCCCTGAGCACCACCAGGTGTGGCCTCAAAATGAAAAAACAAAAATAGCAACAAAGTAAATGGGTATTAAACTGAAGAGTCACACTGAAAAAAAGTCTTAGAATATTAACTACAATGACCACTAGAGTTAAGTAATACACTTACTTGGGGCGAGAGAAATAGCTCAATTTGTACAGTTGAGAAGACAATTGGGAGATAGAATTCAAGACTTAAGGTATATTAGGCAAGTATTCTACCATTCAGTCACCTCCATAATACAGGGCTTCTTTTATTTTCCGGGTGCTTTAGAGCCACACCCAGTGCTCAAAGGTTGATTGATCCTAGCTAAGTGCTTGAGCTATTACAGGCTGCTGTGCTTGGGGAACTTTGCAATGGCTTGAGATTTTGAAAAAAGCCACTTCTGGAGCCAGAATAGTGGCACAAGCGGTAAGGCATCTGCCTTGCCTGTGCTAGTGTAGGACGGAATGCGGTTCGATCACCTGGCATCCCTTAAGGTCCCCCAAGCCAGGAGTGATTTCTGAGCACATAGCTAGGAGTAACCCCTGAGCGTAACTGGGTATGGCTCAAAAACCAAAAAAAGAAAAAAGCCACTTGATCCTGGGGCTCCCACATTTCTTTCTTTTTTTTGGTTTTTGGGCCACACCCATTTGATGCTCAGGGGTTACTCCTGGCTATGCGCTCAGAAATCGCCCCTGGCTTGGGGAAACCATATGGGACGCCGGGGGATTGAACCACGGTCCGGTCCATCCTACGCTAGAGCTTGCAAGGCAGACACCTTACCTCTAGCGTCACCTTCCCGGCCCCGGGCTCCCACATTTAAGTGTGAGCTTTAGTCATTTGAGCCATTGTGGGGAATCTGGCTTCTTTTTACCCAATTCTTTTCCTTCTCAACTTTTACAACTGTTTAATTTGTTACACGCTATCTCAACTTTTCAGGTATTTAATTTGCTCACTGCAAACACTAATTCTCTCAACTAGAATCTTGTCCTTCTTTGTTTACAGCAATTAACAACAACACGAAGGGTAAGACTAGGTATAGAGCCTTCCAGTTTGTCAAAGAAACATCTGCGGGCATTGTCTTTATGTCTATAATATCACCTTTGTATGTCTGCCCCTCTTATATGTGGCTAAATGAACAAACTAATAAACAGAAGCTAGTGCTTCTCTGTCCTTGATGGTCATTCTGGGAATTTACTGGAAGACAGCAGTTCTGACCAAAAGGTATATTTTGTACTGTATTTCTGAAAACCTCCATGTTTCATATTTTATTATTCTATTTTGGAATACTTACGAAGTAACGGATTAAGAACTCTCTTCAGTAGTTCACCCTTAGGTGCACTGGTTATTATTTCAGTCAATCTGTAAAATAAAGATAGTTCTCTATCTTAAATTTAATAAATCCTATACCACTTTCATATTTATAGTATTTACACATGCAGCCTAATCTTCACAATATTCAGAAATATAAGGTGAACTAATTCAATTTTTAGGTTAATAAAAATAGATCATAAAAGTAATTTATCTAAGGGATAGGGGAGATGGCTCAGATGAATGGAGAGGATGATTTGTATGGTTCGATCCTACTACTACTCAAGCATTGCTGAGAATGTTGCTCTCCCCTCCAAACTAAAAGAATTAGAAGGAATTTATCCAAAGTTAGTAGGTTACTGAACAGTAAAGTGGGCAATTAAAACCAGATTTTATTTTTTATTCTCCCACCATATTTGTTTTGGGCTACACCCATTGGTGCTCAGGATTTATTCCTGGCTCTGCAATCAGAAATTACTCCAGGCTGGGGCCAGAGTAATAGCAAGTGGTAGGGCATTTGTCTTGCACTCGGCAAACACAAAACAGATCCAGGTTCGATTTCCGGCATCCCATATGGTCCCCTAAGTCTGCCAGGAGTAACAGCTGAGCGCCTTTGGGTGTGGCCCAAAAACATAAACAAAAATAAAAATTAAAAAAAAAAAAAAAAGGAAATTACTCTAGGCAGGCTAAGGGACTATATGTTATATGTGCCAGGCATCAAATCCAGAATGGCTGCATGGAAGACCAATGCCCTGCCTGTTCTATGATCACTATGGTCCTGTGAAACCAGATTTTCAAGGAAAATCAGAAGTTTTTTTTTCAACCAAGTCATACTGTTTATCATTGATGTGTCAATGAGTAGCATCAAAAAGATGTTTTTATTGGGGCTGGAGAGAGAGCATAGAGGTAAGGCGTTTGCCTTTCATGCAGAATGTCATTGGTTCGAATCCCAGCATCCCATATGGTCCCCGAGCCTGCCAGGAGCGATTTCTGAGCATGGAGCTAGGAGTAACCCCTGAGAGCTGCTGGGTGTGACAAAAAACAAAAACAAACAAACAAAAAAAAAAAAAGATGTTTTTATTGATGAACAGTTAAATGTTGTTGTATAGCAGGTGAAGTAATTAATAATGGTTTTTGGGTCATATGGGAATGCTTAGTGGTTATACCTAGCTCTGCGCTCAGGAATCTCTCCTGGTATGCTTGGAAGACCATATGGGATGCTGTGGATTGAACCTGGATCGGCCATGTGCAAAGCAAATACCTTCCTCCATTCAATCACTCCAGCCAAATTAGAACTCTTTATTTGGGGCGTAGGGGTCAAACATGGTGATACTCAAGTATTACTCCTGGCTCTGTACTCAAAGGTCATTCCTAGTGGTGCTTGGAGGACCACTTTGGATTCTAGGGATCAAACCGGATCAGCCGCGTGCAAGGCAAACACCCTGCCCATTTGCTATCATTCCGCACCCCACTTTTTTAAAAAAAAAAAACTTTATTTCTTTTGTTTGTGGCCATACTGAGAAGTGCTAAGGGCTTACTCCTGTCTCAGTTCTTAGGGATCACTACTGACAGGTTCGGTAGACCATGGAAGGTGCCGGAGATCGAACCTGGGTTCTTTGCATGCAAGGCAAACATCTTATTCACTTTATACTCTCTCTCTCTCTCTCTCTCCTCTCCTCCTCTCTCTCTCTCTCTCCTCTCCTCTCCTCCTCTCTCTCTCTCTCTCCTCTCCTCTCCTCCTCTCTCTCTCTCTCTCCTCTCCTCCTCTCTCTCTCTCTCTCCTCTCCTCTCCTCCTCTCTCTCTCTCTCTCCTCTCCTCTCCTCCTCTCTCTCTCTCTCTCTCCTCTCCTCTCCTCTCCTCTCCTCCTCTCTCTCTCTCCTCTCTCTCTCTCTCTCTCTCTCTCTCTCTCTCTCTCTCTCTCTCTCTCTCTCTCTCTCTCTCTCTCTCTCTCTCTCTCTCTCTCCCTCCCTCCCTCCCCCCCCCCAATAACAACTTTTACGGATGATGTGGGCCTGAGACCAAAGAAATAATACACTGGGTGGGGCACTTGTCTTGCTCTCCTGGGTTCTATCCCTGGCACCCCATATGATCTCCCAAGAACCACAAGGAGTGATTCCTGAGCACCAAGCCAGGAGTAAGCCCTGAGCACCTCTAAGTGTGACCCAAAAGTAGTAAAGAAAAGAAAAAAGATGGTATGGACCACTGCAATCCCTAGATCAACATCATCAGAGAACTTGTTAGACTTACAACATCCTGAGGTCATATACCAGATCTACTAAATCAAAAATGGCAGAGCTAGAAGTGACCACTGCCAGGTATGACCTAATTTAAAAGAGTCTTCTATTTAGAAGAATAGAAGAATAGTTTTACACAGCACTTTATTCTATCCTACTCTCTTTTCCTAGCCAAATCAGAATTTCTATCTTATTTTACCTGTGCTCAAGATCTGTCTTCTCACAGAATAATAAAAAAAATCCCCTCACTTAACCAAGAAATCATAAACTGAAGTCATACCAAAATTAAAATCACATTTTATGCTATTCCCAAAATTATGGCTTAATTATCTATGCAGTTAATTATGTTATCTACAATAAAAATTTATCTAAATAAAAATATTTTATTTTATTTTTTTAAATAAAAATATTTTATGACAATTCCTTTATATTCTTATAGATGACCTACTTTAATGTACTATAAAATGAGTTTGTAACAAAATATATTACCTTTCCAAGGTAAATGAAGGTTCAGCAGCTCTAGCATGATCAACTGGATAGCGTTCACGAACAGCAAATTTAACATCATCTGACTCATCAGTTCGAAATCTCAGGATATTTAAAATTAGGTACTCATAATCTGTAAGAACAATATTTCCCTGGAATGGAATAAAGTAAAAGTAATGTTTTTTTCAGATTGTTCAAAATATTACAATGGAAGAAAAAGTAATCTCAACCTAATTAAGGTGACAGAAATGAAGTTATTAAAAACAAACAAACAAACAAAAACAAGGGCTGAAGAGAAAGCACAATGGACAGGGAGTTTACCTTGCGTGCAGCTGACCCAGGTTCGATCCCTGGCATCCCACATGGTCCCCAGCCTGCCAGGAGTAATTTCCCAGTGCAGAGCCAGGAGTAACCCCTGAGCGTTTACAGGTGTGGCCCCAAAACAACGCCCCCCACAAAAAAAAAAACCCAAAGAAACAAGAGCCAAAGCAATAGTACAGTACAATAGGGTGTTTGCTTTTCAGGCAGCTGACTCAGATTCAATCCCCAGCACCCCATACGGTCCTCCTAGCCCGCCAGGAATAATTCTTGAGAACAGAGCTTCACTAGGTGTGGAAAAACCAAACAAACAAAAAACAAAACCAAAAAAGAAAAAAACATTTAACTCAGGTCTGAACAATTTTTCTTTCATTTTTCCAACACAGGTGAATAAATAAGATAAATCAATGGCTTATAAAAAAGTACAACAGTTGCTCCAAAGTAAGGCACCTGTCTGCACTTGTTGATCCCTTCACTACCTACATATGTCCCTTGAGCACAACCAGGAGTGATCTCAGAGGATAAAGTAATTGTGTAAGTTTTTGTTTGTTTGTTTGTTTGTTTGTTTGTTTGTTTTTTGGGTCACACCCAGCAGTGCTCAGGGATTATTCCTGGCTCTATACTCAGAAAATACTCCTGGCAGGCTCGGGAGACCATATGGGATACCGGGATTCGAACCGATGACCTTCTGCATGAAAGGCAAACGCTTTTTCCATGATATCTCTCCGGCCCCAATTGTGTAAGTCTTAAGCCTTGAGTTTGGCCCAATTTCCCCCCTCTCCAAATTGAAAAGGGCCAGGTGAAAATACAGCTGGTAGGGCATTTGCTTTGCATGTAGCTGTCCCAAATTCAATTCCATGCATTCTATATTGTCCCCCAAGTATTGCTGGGAGTAATTCCTGAATTCAAAGACTGGAATAACCTCTCAGTATAGCCAGGTGTGTCTCCAAAACAATAAAAGAGAATTTAAATATATATATATAAACTAAAAATCCCAATTTTGAAATAAAATGAAAACATACAGAGCTAAACAAAAATTGCCTGAGTATTCTATAGAAATCAGTAATAGAATTCTAAGTCAGTGATAGTACAACAGGTAGGGCATTTGTCTTGCACACATAAGGACAGTGGTTGGAATCACAGCATCCCATATGGTCCCCTGAGCCTGCCAGGAGCGATTTTTGAGCATAGAGCCAGGAGTAACCCCTGAGTGCTGCCGGGTGTGACCCAAAAACCAAATAAATAAATAAATAAATAAATAAATAAATAAATAAATAAATAAGACACAAAAATCTGTAGGAAGTGAAAGGAGAAAGTTTTTTTGTCAGAATTAAGTCTTTCAAGTTGAATAGCTATGTAACTTTTTCAATACCTCTCCCTTTTCAGTAAGACATTGTATGTAACTTTTGTTTTTATTATACTGTTATTTCAGTCCATGTTAGTAAGTGTGAAATTACTTGGGCAAAGTGATGTTACTATCTTTATTGATTTCATTACAAAGATCAAATAAGTTACTCTTTGTTTGGTTGAGTGAAGCTTGCCAGTTACAGTCCTAATTTTTCTTGGAGGCGAGGGACAGTGTTTAGGGTTTATTTCTGGCTCTGCCCCCAGGGATCATTCCTGGCTATACTCAGGGGACCAAATAGGGTAACATGAATCAAACTCAGGTTAGTTGCATGTAAGGCAAGTACCCAGCCCACTGTTCTGTATCTAGCTCCAACAGTCCCTAGTTTTAGTCTGTCTTCATTGTCCTTTTGACTTTTGTTGTTACTATTGTTCACCTGTTATTTATATTATTAATACAGTAAAATATACTTAATAAAAAATTTAATGTAATACTATGATACAAACTTGAGAAATACTATGAGATTCAAACTTGTTCATGATTGAGTTTCAGCCATACAATGTCCAACACCTGTCCCTTCACTAGTGCACTTTTCCCACCACCAATGTCCCCAGTTTTCCTCCACCTTATTCCCTGCCTCTCCACCCCTACCACACCCCCAGCTGCCTCTATAGCAAACATTTTTCTTTTCTCTCAATTGGACTTTTTATCATGGGAAAAAATATGTATGTATATATGTGTGTGTATATATATATATATATGTAAGGCCAATGTGAAGAAGCTAACTTCATGTTTTCTTCTAGGATTATACCACTTCATGTCTTACAGTAAATTCTTTTCTATTTTTTTTTGGGGGGGTGGCCCACAACCAGCAATGCTCACGGCTTATTTCTGGCTCTATGCTCAAGGATCACTCCTGACAGGGCTTGGGCGAACCTACATGATACTGGAGATCAAACCAGGGTCGGCTGCATGCAAGGCAATAGCCCCATATGCTATATTATTGCTCCGGCCCCATTTATAATACATTTTCAATTACACTTTGTGTAAAATATAAAAGTGATCCACTCTCACTTTCTTACATGTGGCCATATAGTTTAACATCACCATTTATTTAAAAACTCTTTCCCATTTTGCATATTATGTGAAGACAGAATTGTATATTCTTGTCTTTAATAATTAATTCACCAATGAGGTTTGAATTAATTTCTAGACTCATTATTTGTATGTGTGTCTATGTTAGGCCAATCCCACAGCACATTTTTATAACTACTACAGATTAGTAATAAAGCCTGAAATCAGGAAGTCTCTAGTTTTGTCATTTCTCAAGATTGTGTTGCCTTTGTTATCTATATAAACTTTGTTTGTTTTTGGGTTTTTTTGGATCACACCCGGGAGTGCTCAGAGGTTACTCCTGGCTCTACACTCCTGGCAGGCTCAGGGGACCATATGGGATTCTGGGATTCAAACAACCATCCCTCCTGGGTTGGCTGTAAACACCTTACTGCTGTGCTATCTCTCTATATAATATATATTATATTGGTTTATATATATATATATATATATATATATATATATATATATATAACATATATATTATATTTTGGTTTTTTGGCCACACCCAGCAGTGCTAAGGGATTACTCCTGGCTCTGTACTAAGCAATCGCTCCTGGCAGGCTCAGGGGACCATATGGGATGCCAAGATTGAAACCGGATCTGTCCCAGGTCAGTCCTTTGCAAGGCAAACACCCTACTGCTATGCTATCATCACTCTGGCCCCAAACTATATAAGCTTTAAAAGATTTTGTATTTTTGTAAAGAATACCACTGTAATTTTAATAGGGACTACAATGAATACATAGATTTCTCTGGGTTATATGGAAATTTTAACAAAACTCATTCTTCATGAGAACAGTATTTCTTTTCTGTATCTTCTTCAGTTTATTACTGTCCTATATTTTTCAGTACAGAAATCTTTTTTTTTTTTTTTTTTTTGGTTTTTGGGCCACACCCTGTGACGCTCAGGGGTTACTCCTGGCTATGCGCTCAGAAGTTGCTCATGGGGCACCGGGGGATCGAACCGCGGTCCGTCCTAGGCTAGCGCATGCAAGGCAGGCACCTTACCTCCAGCGCCACCGCCCGGCCCCTCAGTATAGAAATCTTTACCTCCTTAGCAAAATTTATACATAGGTATTTTATTCTTCTTGGTGCAATTTCAGGTGAAACATTTTTGTTTGTTTTTTGGGACACACCCGTTTGATGCTCAGGGGTTACTCCTGGCTAAGCGCTCAGAAATTGCCCCTGGCTTGGGGGAACCATATGGGATGCCGGGGGATCGAATCGAGGTCCTTCCTTGGCTAGCGCTTGCAAGGCAGACACCTTACCTCTAGCGCCACCTCGCTGGCCCCACAGGTGGAACATTTTAATTTTGATGACTTTTAGCAAAAAAATAAAGCAAGTGTTTTAGATACTGAGTTTGTACCTTGCAACTTTGTTCGATTTTAATAGCCACGTCATGCAAATAACTTGAGTCTAGCAATAAATGACTGAATATGGAAGACATACATTGTACATAATGCAGTAACACTACTTGGGGGGTGGAGTGATGGCACAAGTGGTAGGATGTTTGCCTTGCTACACGCTAACATAGGACAGACCACGATTTGATCCCCCGACGTCCCATATGGTCCCCCAAGACAGGAGTGATTTCTGAACACATAGCTAGGAGTAACCCCTGAGCCAGGTGTGGCCTAAAAACCAAAACGAAAAAAAAATTTAAATGGAATCTTGAGGACTGTGATAATATAGATGTGACCTAAGGGTCTTATGTTAAGTGAGTTTAATCAATAAAAGACTAACAGATTTAAGTTACATGTAGAATCCAAAACAAAAAACAAAACTCAAAGAACAGAAAGCTGAACTGGGAGCCGGAGAGATAGCATGGAAGTAAGGGCATTTGCCTTGCATGCTGGATGGTGGTTCGAATCCTGACATCCCATATGGTCCCCCAAGCCTGCCAGGAGCGATTTCTGAGCGTAGAGCCAGGAGTAACCCCTGAGCACTGCCAGGTGTGACCCAAAAACTATAAAAAAAGGAAAAGAAAGGAAAGGAAAGGAAAGGAAGGAAGGAAGGAAGGAAGGAAGGAAGGAAGGAAGGAAGGAAGGAAGGAAGGAAGGAAGGAAGGAAGGAAGGAAGGAAGGAAGGAAGGAAGGAAGGAAGGAAGGAAGGAGGGAGGGAGAGAAGGAAGGAAGGGAGGGAGGGAGGGAGGGAGGGAGGGAGGGAGGGAGGGAGGGAGGGAGGGAGGGAGGGAGGGAGGGAGGAAGGAAGGAAAGAAAGAAAGAAAGAAAGAAAGAAAGAAAGAAAGAAAGAAAGAAAGAAAGAAAGAAAGAAAGAAAGAAAGAAAGAAAGAAAGAAAGAAAGAAAGAAAGAAAGAAAGAAAGAAAGAAAGAAAGAAAGAAAGAAAGCAAGCAAGAAAGCAAGAAAGCTGAACTGGAAGACAAGTGAAAAAAACAATTAAATTTAAAAAACTTGATTAAAAATATGAACTCATATGTTCTAGAAGCAAAGAAACCCCAGTAAGATATTACAAAGAGGAGCCAGAGAGATAGTAGTAGGTAAGGCACTTACTTGCCTTGCATGTGGCTAACCTAGGATCAATCCCTAGTACCATAAGGTCCCTCAACCCCCTAAAACTAATGCCTGAGGACTGAGTCAAGAGTAAGTCCTGAGCAGATAAAAGTGTAGCCCCAAAACCCAGGTCAGCTGTATGCAAGGCAAGTATACTATCCACTATTTCTTCAGGCCCAGACATGTTATTTTTTTTCTGTTAAATGAATAGCTGTACAGTATTAACACAAAAACACAATGCATGAAGCACTAAGAAACTGAAGTATCTAAATCATGGCAAAAAGGTAATGACAATTCAACAACCAAATCCGACAAACAAGCTTGGAGACTCCAACACATTGGATGCCCACAGGGGAAGGAACATCTTTGAAGTCACGTTATTTTAAATGGCTGTTTTGCCTTAATTCTGATATCCAGATAAAATAATGACTGATCCAGGCTGAAGTGATAGCATAGTGGGTAGGACATTTTTCTTGCACTTGGCTGACTTGAGTTCGATTCCTGGCATTCCTTATGATTCCCAGAGCCTGCCAAGAGTAATTTCTGAGCACAGAACCAGGTGTAACCCGTTTGCCAGTGGGTGTTGCCCAAAAACAAACTTACAAACAAAAAGATGATTAATCCTAGAAAATTACATTTTACTTGCATAAAAAGCTATTATCCAAGTATATCAATACCCCCTAAAACAAAATAATGTGCCTCAGCCATGTTTTACAGTTCCATTATGTGAATAAAGACTATAACAAAGCCAGAGAGATAGCACAGCGGTAGTGCGTTTGCCTTGCATGCAGCTGATCCTAACAGATGGTGGTTCGAATCCCGGCATCCCATATGGTCCCCCTTGCCTGCCAGGAGTGATTTCTCAGCGCAGAGCCAGGAGTAACCCAAGTGCCACCAGGTGTGACCCCCCCCCCCAAATGACTATAACAAATACAGATAAGTTCTTCATCCTACTCCAAAATTTAACTTACCCTATCATAAAGCTCAATAATTAAGTGATAAGCAGCTTCATCACTTCCAAACTGAAAATCTACAATTCTGTCCACACCAAGTTGCTTCGCACTGACTAATCTCCGACTCTTCAAATGTTTTCGGCACTAGCAAGAAACAGAAGAAAAAAGCATTTATACAGTAAAAGTGAAATACTAATCAGTTGCTATAAATTTCTTCTATTCAAAAGAAATGAGTAATATTCAAACAGAATAGTTATAAAAGTTTGCGTAGTCATGGGCCCGAAGAGATAGCACAGCGGTGTTTGCCTTGCAAGCAGCCGATCCAGGACCAAAGGTGGTTGGTTCGAATCCCGGTGTCCCATATGGTCCCCCGTGCCTGCCAGGAGCTATTTCTGAGCAGACAGCCAGGAGTAACCCCTGAGCACCACTGGGTGTGACCCAAAAAGCTAAAAAAAAAAAAAAAAAAAAAAAAAAGTTTGCGTAGTCAGATGATAATCAGAACAACTGTATTCTATAGACAACTCTGGTAACTGTGAAATTATAGATGACTCATGAATAATGTAAGAATTAAAGCTAGAGTGATAGTACAGTAGGTTGTGTCCAATATGGTTCTCTAAGCCTTTGAGGAGTGAGTACTGAACACAGAACCAAGATTAAGCCCTGACAATGCTGGGTATGGACCAAAAGCCAAAAAAAAAAAGGCCTTCTTGTAAGGAATAGAGATTCTCATAGCAAAAACAAAATATTTAACTTGAAGGGCAGAGCAGGGAGTGAGCTTGCCTTTCATTAGATTGATCCCCAGCATCCTCTATGGTCCCCTGCGCATCACCAATTGTGACTCAAAGACCAAAGGTAAAAAAAAAGGAGTATATAACATGAGTATAGGTGTTCATATAGGGGCTAGAAAGATAGCTCAAAGGACTGAGCATATGCTCTACATACAGGGAGTCTGAGTTCAGTCCTCCACACCTTACAGTCCCCCAACCACCAGGAAGTGACCCAGTGCACAATGATGGGTGTAGCTCCTGAGTTCAACTCCATCACTGGCATCCCTTTTGGTCCCCTGGGGGAACTTCCAGGAGTAATTCTTTTATTTGAATGCATAACTAGGAGTAACCCTTGAGCAATACCAGGTGTGGCCCCAAAACAAAATCCCCCCAAAATAAAGAGTGTAAATTGCTAAGAGGGCTCCTCAGATAAAATAATACAATGACAAAACAAAATTTCTAAAGAAAAGTGAAAAGGAAAAGAAACGTGTGCTCATTTTTAAGTATCTTTAGGTGTCTTTTGTTGTTTTTTTTGGGGGGGAGGCCACACCCGGTGATGCTCAGGGATTACTCCTGGCTATGTGCTCAGAAATCGCTCCTGGCTTGGGGGACCATATATGACACTGGGGAATGGAACCCCGGTCTGTTGTAGGCTAGAGTTCAAACACACTTTTGTATAAGTTGTACCAACACTTGAAAAATAAAGTAAAAGTGAACTATTGAAAAAAACCAAACTTGGTCAGTCATGTCCAAGGCAAGCCTCTGCCTACTATATTACCTCTCTAGTCCCTTATTCACATTTTAAAGATAATATAGATAAGATCTTAAGTGATTTCTAGTTTATAAAACGATTTAGAAGCAAAACTAATTGGCCTTTAGGGGCTACAGTGGGTGGCCAGCTTGCAGAGATCGCATAGCACCAACACTCCGTGAGTACCACCAAATATGGCCCAAAGCCAATAAAAAGAAAAACCATTGGGACTGAAGAGATAGCATAGTGGTAGTGTATTTGCCTTGCATGCAGCCGACCTGGAACAGACCGGGTTCGACTCCCTGCATCCCATATAGTCACCCGAGCCTGCCAGGAGTGATTTCTGAGCACAGAACCAGGAGTAAACTCTGAGCACAGCTAGATGTAGCCCAAAAAACAAACAAACAAAATCATTAAAGTTAGGTAAATCTAATTTTATATCTTTCTTTTGGTTACATAAATTTTCAGTGTGTGTTGTATATAAAAGCTAGGGCATAAAAATTGTACAAGAGTCAGAGAGAGAGAGAGCACAGGAGGTAGGGCACTTGCCTTGTACATGGCCAACCAGGTTTGATCTCCAGTATCCCATATAGTTCCCTGAGCCTAGCAGGAGTGATTCCTGAGCACACAAAGAGAAGTGACCTCTGTGTACTGCTATATTGGTCAAAAACCACATGCACAAAAAAAATTGTACAGCAGTTAGGGAGCTTGTCTTGCATGTGGATAATCCTTGTATGGTCCCCAAGATTTTATACTTAATAGTAAAATAAAAATCAAAGAGAAGGGGGGCCGGGCAGTGGCGCTGGAGGTAAGGTGCCTGCCTTGCCTGCGCTAGCCTAGGACAGACCGCGGTTCGATCCCCCGGCGTCCCATATGGTCCCCCAAGAAGCCAGGAGCAACTTCTGAGTGCATAGCCAGGAGTAACCCCTGAGCATCACAGGGTGTGGCCCAAAAACCAAAAAAAAAAAAAAAAAAAATCAAAGAGAAGGAGCAGGAGAGACTGAACAGTGGTAAGGATCTTGCTTTGCAGCTGATCAAAGTTGTATTCTTTTTTTTTTTTTTTTTTGGTTTTTGGGTCACACTCAGCAGCGCTCAGGAGTTACTCCTGGCTCTACGCCCAGAAATCGCTCCCGGCAGGCTCGGGGACCATATGGGACACCTTGATTCAAACCACCAACCTTTTGCATGCAAGGTAAACACCTTTACCTCCATGCTATCTTTCCAGCCCCCAAAGTTGTATTCTTAATACCCATATGATCCCCTGAGCACCAAGCCAGGAGTAAGTTCTGAGCATCGCCAGGTATAAGCCCAAAACACCAATAACAACAACAAAAAACCAGGAAAAATAATGTGGACAATACTTTCTCATGGGGTTAAAGTGAGAGTTAAAGTAACAACAACAAAATAATACCTAAAGGTGCCTGACAATAAGCACACATGGTTAATTAGTCTTAACTAGCGTTATTATTAATCCCAATATCTATATTTCATCTCTGCTTTATTCATGACAATGAAGGAGAATTAAAGAGCTTAAAGTTATTATGACTTATCCCAGGGCCTCAAAACTTAAAAAGTGTAACTTAACATTTACCTTCATGGCAAAACTAGACGGCATCATATTCTTGGGCCACTCAAATTCAGTTGTGTGAATTCGTATGCCAGATTCAAGTAAGAGTGTAGCTTTAAAGTCTGGTCTGTAAAAGGAAAAACAAAAAAGCTCAAACTTTCTTTAGGGAATTTAGCAATCCTACCACCATGCGAAATAAATGTCTAAAACACTTTATAATAAAACACACACACAATAATCTTGTTGAATTATGAAAAATAACGCCCAGAAATGTCTGCTTACTTTTGAAGACGAATAAGATATGTCTTATTATCCACATCGTAAACATTGTTCACTCTCATTCCCAGCAAGCTGCAACAGAGAAAGGGAATATGTAATAGATGATACGACCTATTCCTACCCTGGGCGGTTCCATAGGCAGAAAGGTGTCTAGCATGGGGGGTACAGGTTAGAAATAGAAGGATCAGGCTAATAACGTCAGCTTGAAGGTCGTCAAGCACGCTAGCCCATAGCGATCGATTAGGCAGCCAGAGGCCTCTAGAGGGGGGGAGAAGGAGAGGGGGAGAGAGAGGGGGAGGGGGGGGGAGAATCGTTTTGGAAACACAGCAATAGCTGATCCACTGACTGATTGGAAATTGGAAAGGGGGATGGGGTGGGGAGAGGGGCCCTGATTGATGGATGGTAAAGTCCTGGGAACTATGACAGGGCTCCTAGAGCTGAAAAAAATAAATCCGGGCTTCATATGTCGAACTGAGTTGCAGCAGCGAGGCTCTCGTTGTCCGGGGATGCATCCGGAGGAACCTTGGGAGCAAAGGACGACTCCGGGGTGGGGTAGGGTGGGGCGGGGCGGGGTGGATTCGAGTCCCGCATCCACCTGGTGCTGCGCTATTTTCCTGGATGTTTGCAACGGACCCGACCCGGCCAGCCCAGCGACCAGGTCTGGAGGAAAAAGAGACCCCGGGGTCCCAGTCAAAGCTGTCAACGCGTCCGCCCACCCAGGCCCAGGCCCAGGCCCCGCCGGTCCCCAGCACCGGGAGAGGCCCAAGGAAACCTCAGGCAGGCCTGCCTGGCCGCCACCGTGGCGCCCGGCTCCGGTCGCCGCCACTTCTCGGATGAGCACGCCCCCAGGGTATTAACCTGTGGTTCAGTTCGGCGAGGACCGCGCGGAGATCGACGGTGCTGAAGCGGGTCTTCATGGTGGGGCAGGAGGAGGGTCGCCACCGCAGTTTGCCTCCCTGCCAGCCCCGCTCGACGCCGCCACGCCTCTGCGCAGGCGCGGCCGGAGGCGCTCTACGGCGGCTCGGAGGAGGCAATATTTGTCGAAGAAAGGTTCTGCGTCGCTTTTCTGAAGAATACGGTATTTTCCATTCATTTCGCGGCGTTCTTCAGAGTCGATGGATCGACTTTTCTCTGTGAGCCGTATTCTTTAGAAAACGTACGCAGCACGCGACTTCTAACTTTGGAGGCAAACCAGCCCTCCATAATGTGTCACTGTTTTTCACTGGCTCTGCTCGCTCTCCTGGGGAGTAGTTCTTCCATTTATTTTTTCTGTGATTCTTACCGGTGGGGTTCTGGGTATTCCCTCAAATATCAGGGGGAGAGCCTCAGGTACCTGAGAGGGTGCAATGGGTGTGTGTGGGAGGGGTTCCATACACCCCTGGAAAGTTACATGTTTTGCTCAACATTAGTGAAGAGAAAAATAGAAAGTTCAAGAAAGTAAAAAAAAAAAAAAAAAGGCAAGTTTTGGATGCATGGAAAGGAAGTGCATTTTGGAGAGAGGAATTGCATAGTGCAAGGGTTTGAGGCCTTGTCCCGGCTGCAGTGCTTGGCTGTCACAGGTGCAACCCTGATCAACAAGGGAAGGATGCATGTGGATGCCTAGGGTGTGGGTCCCACAAAATCTCCCTAAGTGACTCCAGCGCAAGTGGGAAGAGCAAAATCTAACTATAAATAAAGTAAAACCTAAAGTGAAAATCTACTATCTCACTGAAGGACATCTCCTCTCATCATCCTATCTCATTTAAGGACATGCATTCATCCATCCTTAAACACATTCAAGATATTAAGTTGAAAAGTTTCCCTACCCGGAGGGGCGTTGCGTTCTGGAGTGACATTGCTCTGGTGGGTTCTACATTTCCCGTTGGGGTCCCCGGAACGATGACAGCTGCCAGGGAGGCCCATCTGCACGGGGTGAAGAGTTCAGCATCCCCAGACAAAGATCTTGGATCTTGCGATTGGGAGGCCGCAGATATAGGTAATAAAGAAAGAAAACAGATGTTTTTGAGACCCATGGCTGCAGGAAAGGAAGAATATACTGGTTGTCTTGTTATAGGAGATCACAAATCAACATCTCACTTTAGAACAGGGAAAAAAGACAAGAAAATGAATGAAGACCCGGAGCCTCAATATCAACCAAGTATGGACAGTGAATTATCAGGAGGATACCGGAGGCATTGTGGACTTGGCTTCAGTGAGGTAGAAGACCATGATGGAGAAGGTGATGTGCCTGGAGATGAGGAGGAGGAGGAGGAGGATGATAATTCACCTGATCCTGAAAGTCCAGATGACTCTGAAAGTGATTCAGAGTCAGAGAAAGAAGAATCTGCAGAGAAAATCCAAGGTACTGAGCAAAAAAGATGCGAAAAGCAACTATAAAATTATGTTTGTTAAATCCAGTGGTTCATAACTTCCAAACACTTAGTCTTTGTATTAAAAGTAAGCCTTAAAGGGGCCGGAGAGATAGCATGGAGGTAAGGCGTTTGCCTTTCATGCAGGAGGTCATCGGTTCGAATCCCGGCATCCCATATGGTCCCCTGTGCCTGCCAGGGGCAATTTCTGAGCCTGGAGCCAGGAATAACCCCTGAGCACTGCCGGGTGTGACCCAAAAACAAAAAAAAACAACAACAACAAAAAAAAGTAAGCCTTAAAAAATAAAATAAATTATATATATATATATATATATATATATATATATATATTGGTTTTCGGGTCACACTCGGCAGCGCTCAGGGGTTACTCCTGGCTCTATGCTCAGAAATCACTCCTGGCAGGCTCGGGGGACCATATGGGTGCTGGGATTCGAACCGATGACCTTCTGCATGAAAGGCAAACACCTTACCTCCATGCTATCTCTCTGGCCCCTATAAGAAATAAATTTAAAAAAAAACATTAAAAATAAATAAAACATTTAAAAAGGCCCTTTTAAATAATTAGAAGAGTTTTTGCTTTCAAATAGCATGGGTTACACTTTTATGGACATGATTATAACCATTTTTGTAAAGAGTAAGAGTTGTATAAAATAAGAAATAAATGCAATACTCAATTTTCTTTCATACTTGTATCAAACCTCTGATCTTACGTTTTACCCCTTTAAGTGTAGTTTTGGGGAATGATTTTGCTTTATGGCAGCAGTTTTATCTTTTTTTTTCATATTTTTGTCTTATGAAAAGTATCTGATACTGTGATGTGTTCTTGAAAAATGTTCTTTTATTATGCTTGTTATAGCAGAACTATTCGTGGATATTTCTGCTGCCAATACAATCTAAATTAATGTTGTGGAAAAATAGGTATTTAAATATACTTGTTAATTTAACTCTACTGTTTTGGATCAAAGCAACAAGAGCAAATACTTCTACAACATCTAGGATGAAGTTGCAACTGTTAATACTTTTGGAATGTTATGCTCCCAAAGCAGCCTATATAATTTGGATTACATTGTATGTTAGAGTTTTTTTTTTTTTTTTTTTTGGTTTTTGGGCCACACTGGTGGTGCTCAGGGGTTACTCCTGGCCTCCTGGCTATCTGCTCAGAAATATCTCCTGGCAGGCACGGGGGATCATTTGGGACGCCGGGGTTCGAACCAGCCATGCTATCTCTGAGTAGGCTGTTTGCAAGGCAAACACCGCTTTGCTATCTCTCCGGCCCCTGTATGTTAGACTTTTGAGAAAAAAAAAATTGGTCTTTTTTTAACAGAAGAAATAATTTTTCTGATTATTTGGTCCTATCTCTTTAAAATTGAATTTTTTTTTCAGGGTAATATGTGACCAAAGTTAATTACCTTATACTTACTAAGGCCTAAATAAAGAGAAAGCAGTTTCCCATATATAGTTGTGATACCTTTGTCCTTGTTGACTTAAAATGAGGAACAGATCTTTTGCACAGGTACCTGAAACAAATTTATTTTACCCTGATAAAAAAAATGATATTGCTTTCTAATTTTACTATTCTTGCTGGTAGAGTGAGATTAGAATCATCTGATGCTGTTAGCTTTTGGGTAGTTACATAGAATATTAACATGGGTTACATTATGAGCCTAGATCTTTGAATAAATGCGTTCAAACTCTTAATGTTTGTAACATGTTCAGGATTTGAATCAAGCCTGTTGGCTCATTGAACTATACTCCTACATGTTTAAGTATGTGTTTGTATGTTGGAGTTACAAGACTTATTCCTGTCATTTAAAAGTTAGAATGTGAGGAATGTAGCAGCTAGAACAGATAATTTCTAGTTTATGTAGTCTACACTGAACCCTTTTCAATGTAAGACATTCAAGTTTTTTGTTTCTTACTTTTTATATTTAATAGGTGTTGCCTACAGAGTAAAAAAATGAGTCATTTGATAATAGATAGCATGTATGACTGTAACAAAACCGTTGACCACTGGTTTTCAAATATCTAGTCTGTAAGGTTACTAACTCCTAATTTAAGTAGTAGTAAAGACTAATTTATATTAAGAGTATATAAAAGAGGGAAAGGCCAGTATTAAAAAGTAAGGTTTTCATCGATTTGCTTTTTAAATGTGCTGAATTGTTTATAAGTCTTGGTACTTATATATAAATAGAAGAAACTTCTTATGAAATAACTACACAGGAAGATCTTCCTCTACAAATAGAGACATTCTCATACAACTAATATATTATGGGCACTAAAGTAACTCAAAATTAGAATAAATTTACATCTGTTGTTTCATGTGGCTAGTGTCCCCATACCACATTAAACAGCATGGCTGTCTTTTAAGCGAAAAAGAAAGAAAGAGAGAGAGAGAGAGAGAGAGAGAGAGAGAGAGAGAGAGAGAGAAAGAGAGAGAAAGAGAGAGAGAGAAAGAAAGAAAGAAAGAAAGAAAGAAAGAAAGAAAGAAAGAAAGAAAGAAAGAAAGAAAGAAAGAAAGAAAGAAAGAAAGAAAGAAAGAAAGAAAGAAAGAGAAAAAAAAAGTTTCCCTAAAGAACTAAAGTACGCTTGATGAAATTGTAGAAGGCAGAACTACAGTCACCCAAGGGGAAATACCTGTTTCGCTAAAGGAAAACCCTTACTAATAGTTACATTTGTTTAGATGGAATTAAGTATCCTCAAAAACAAAAAGAAAACAACAACAACACAACAGCAAATCCAAACATGAATACATTCACTTTATGAAAAAGTCATTTCATTGTCCTTTTATTCTTCATTGCACAAGTAGTGAAAATCTGTTTAGTGCTCTTACACTTTTAATAAATTATCTGATCAATGTTCAGAGTAATATTTGATAGATCTCCACTAGCCTAAAATGTTTGAATTCCAGAGGGAACCTCTAAATTCTTTAATGAAAAATGGAATTACTATCAGAGATCACCAAGAACTTGTAAGACTTGCAAGGCTCTACCTTTTCAGATTTTATTCACATTCCTTTTAAATAAGGTTGCAAAACTTGTTCAGTATGCCCCAGCACCGCTCTCATCACCCTTGGCTTCCACATTTAGCTCCACTTGGCCCTATAAACCCCCAAAGTCTCTGGGATTTTGAATCCCCTAGCAAATGTTGGCAGTCAAAGGTGCTATGGTGCGGCATTCTGTCACGTTGAATTTTTCCCTTCGGGTCATCTGGGCCCCTCTAGATTTAAAAAAAAAATTGCAAGGAAGAAATGCCTTCCCCGTTGGAAAGTCAGTCCTGCCTACAAACTGAAAGGATGCAAAGATTTCGGTGAAAGAGGGTTTCCCGGTTTGCAATTTTTAAAAGCCAACATCGTGGCAGGAAAACAAAGATGACATTTGTGTCAGATCTGGAGCAAATGTCCGGACGGAGCAAAGAAATGAGCTAACAAAGAAGCAGGCTGAACTGCGGCGAGAGAAAGAAAAAAAAAAAAAAATGGAACATTTGGCGTCAGAAAGTTCACTTTCCGCTCGGTTGGCAAGGCGGCCGTTTTCTCCAACAGTTGACGAGTAAACGAGCATCCCCTGCTGGTAGCCAGGATGATAACACCATTTTTGCCGTGACATTTCCACCAAGTTCCAGCAGGGGGCAGCGATGAGACGGTTATAAACCCTCATATCTTCTAGGTCAGCGTTGAGTTTTCAACCTAAAAAAGATGAAAAATAGACTAAGGAGAAGGAGGGGAGAAAATAAGAAAGAAAGAGAACAAATTTTAAAAAAATGATCATGAAAGCAAGGGGAAGGGAAACCCAGTATTAAGAACAACGACTTAATAAATCGTTTTTAAGACCTTATTTAAAATGCCAAATTTTAAGACCTAATTTAAAATGTCAAAAGAGACAGGGTCTCGCTATGTTGCCCAGGCTGGAGTGCAGTGGCTATTCACAGGCGCGATCCCACTACTGATCAGCACGGGAGCTTTGACCTGCTCCGTTTCCGACCTGGGCCGGTTCGCCCCTCCTTAGGCAACCTGGTGGTCCCCCGCTCCCGGGGGGTCACCATATTGATGCCGAACTTAGTGCGGACACCCGATCGGCATAGCGCACTGCAGCCCAGAACTCCTGGACTCAAGCGATCCTCCGGCCTCAGCCTCCCGAGTAGCTGGGACTACAGGCGCGCGCCACCACGCCCGGCGGTCGAGCCACGGCGTCGGGAGATACAAGAGTCTCGGCGGCGCTGACGTCATCGGGGGCGGGGCCAGGGTGGGTGAAACTGACTAGTGAAACTGACGATCTCAGACCCGCCCCGCTCTGGGTGGGAGCCAGGGGCGCGTGACAGCCTGGGGGCGGGGTCGCCGTCTGTTCTCAGGGTATTTTGCGCTGACACTTCTTGCATGCAGAAATCGGTTCTTAGGCCCTTAACGCTCATAAGTTCGTAAGAAAGAAGGAAACTCGGCCCTCTGCTCTCTCGCTACTGCTTGGCTTCCCCGGCCTTGCTAGAGGCTGCCTTTTTGGGGTGGCTCAACAAGCAACTTTAAGGATGATGCAGTTTTCACTCAGAGCTGCAAAGTTTGGGGATCCGCAAAAAGCGCCCCAGGCCAGTTCGGTCTTCAGAACCAGAGATAGTAGTCGCGGACTGTGATTGGTGAAAAGTCTATGTGGGTAAATGGGTGCAAGAATTAGGATTTAGCAGCCTGAGGTTTTGGGTTTTTTGGATTTTTGGTTTTGGTGGTTGTGATGATGGGAAACTAGCTTATGTTAGGACAAATAAAAGGGAAGGAAGAAAACATTTGCAACTTGAGGACTTTCTGTTTTTCCCATCATAATGTTTCTATTTCTTCTCGAAACAGGTTCAAACTTCCCCCCTCCACCTCCTCTCTTGCAGTGGTGAACATGCCACCTCGCTCCTTAAATTTAAGTCCATCAGTGAAAATATTTCCGGATCCTTTATTACTACTGGCCTCTCGGAATTGGCCTTTGTTGTTGTTTTGATTTATCACCGGCATTTCTAAGTCCAGACCTAGGTAGAGAAAAAAACTAGGTCTGGGGACCCAATAGCGAGAATATTCGCTGAATTTTTCTTTACATCTTCAAGGAAGGGGGAATTCTTTGATTTCTCAAACTCTAGGTCAGAATTCCTCTCCTTTCTACACCCAGCGCCTCTCTATGTATGTAAAGAAATGCTGAGCTTCCTTTCACCTTGAAATAACCCTGCTTTGACCTGACCTCTCCAAATCAAGTCTCCTCTTTTCTAAACTATTCACTTCACCTACTATATTCACTTCCTATCTTCTATTTTTAGCTCCCTGTCCAACTACTGCATTTAGTCCAAGGCTCCCAACCCTAACCCTCTTAATTGGCTATTCTATGCAAAACATTAAGATCTTATCAGATCTTATTTAGTGTTAATTATTCCTCTGTGCCCCCAATCTCAACCAATAGTGATCACAGGACCTCCTCCCTGAATAAGAAACATTCAGCTTGTTGGCAGCACAGAGAGATCCTCTTAGACTCTGCTGGTGTCTTCTCTGCCCACTGTATAAATGCTGCTGTTCCTTGTTGCTCCCTCCTAAATGTCTGGTGACTTTTTTTTTTTTTTTAATGAATTGATCAGTTCTCAAGGCTTCTAAATCTATAGCTCTAATCTGATGCTCTTTTCAGAACTCCAGATCTCTGTTTTAGGTGCATAACTAGTTGTCACCTCAATAATGTTCAAAAATTTAAATTCAAATATATACATGAAACTGAATTTTTGGGGCCCGGAGAGATAGCACAGCGGCGTTTGCCTTGCAAGCAGCCGATCCAGGACCAAAGGTGGTTGATTCGAATCCCGGTGTCCCATATGGTCCCCCATGCCTGCCAGGAGCTATTTCTGAGCAGACAGCCAGGAGTAACCCCTGAGCACTGCCGTGTGTGGCCCAAAAACCAAAAAACAAAACAAAACAAAACAAAACAACAAAAAAAAAACAACAAAAAAAAAACAAACACTGAATTTTTGGGGTTTTTTGGGGGGCCCCAACCTGTGACACCCAGGAGTCACTCCTAGTTATGTGCTCAGAAATCGCTCCTGGCTTGGGGGACCATATGGGATGCCGGGGATCAAACCATGGTCTATCTTGGATGGGCCGTGTGCAAGGTAAACGCCCTACACTGTGCTATCACTTCGGCCCCAAAACTGATCATCTTTTGATAATTTCCTTAAAACGTCTAACTTCCTGCATTCTTACTTTCACCAATATGTTTGGTTACTTCAGAACTTTCTGCGTCATCCTTAATTACTGTTGGCGTTAAATTCATGCCAAATATTTATTTCTTGCCTATCCATGGTAGGCATCATTGATAAAGATGATGCTGTGGTGAAGAAATGACACTTGTGAGGAAAGCCAAACATTGTAAAACAAAACAAAATATTTAAAGGGGTTGAAGAGATTGTATAGGGAAATGGTATTTGGCTCAACCTGGTTGAATCCCTGGAACCACGATTGTTTCTCCAGATACCACCAGAAGTGATCTCTGTGCACATATGGATATTATTCAACCCCCTACCTCCACCCCAATTTTTAAAATTATAATTACACTTATATGTGCCCTGAAAACAAAATCCTAGGATAAAACTAACGGTGACGGGAAAACAGAAGGGGAATCTATGTGGATTGTAAAGTAATTCTTTTAGGAGAGCATTGATTAAAAGGAAATGGAATGGAATGAAAATTATTCATCAAAATCTATTCACTCTTCTTACCACACTAATAAAATTTTATTTGGGTATATGAGCTCCATTTCCCCCACATTTCCCCACTCGTGTTATAACCTAGGGTGATCAAGATCTCACCAACAGTGTAAGGTGAAAGTGACATGTGCCACCTCTATCACTTAAAGTATAATCAGTGAGTTGGGGGCTGAAGTATAATCAGTGAGTTGGGGGCTGGAGTGATGGTACAGGGGTAGGATGTTTGCCTTGCACACAGCCAACCTGGGTTTGATCCCTGGCATCCCATACAGTCCCCTAAACCTGCCAGAAGTCATTGTTGAGCACAGAGCAAGAAATAATCCCTGAGCACCACAGAGTGTGGCCCCCAAACAAACAAAATTAATCACTGTCATTCATTTCTGCTCTTACTCAGGTAGAGGGCGCCAGTGCATACAGTAATGCCCAACTTCAAAAAGGCGAAAAATACCTTATACTCAGCAACAAGAGGAAAGAAACTAGAGTTCAGGTCTCATATAGAACTGAACCATCCCCTAGCCTAGCCACTCAGAACACATTTATATTACTATATATCATTCACTAGTACTGGACACATATTATTGTATTTGGGAGTCAGCATACTCTATTCTTTTTTTTTTTTTTTTTTTTTTGGTTTTTGGTTTTTGGGCCACACCTGGTGGTGCTCAGGGGTTACTCCTGACTGTCTGCTCAGAAATAGCTCCTGGCAGGCACGGGGGACCATATGGGACACCGGGATTCGAACCAACCACCTTTGGTCCTGGATCGGCTGCTTGCAAGGCAAACGCCGCTGTGCTATCTCTCTGGGCCCAACATACTCTATTCTAAGAGAAGTTCAAAGAGATAAAACCCTGGATAGCCATAACTCAAAGAAAGAAAGAAAGAAAGAAAGAAAGAAAGAAAGAAAGAAAGAAAGAAAGAAAGAAAGAAAGAAAGAAAGAAAGAAAGAAAGAAAGAAAGAAAGAAAGAAAGAAAGAAAGAAAGAAAGAAAGAAAGAAAGAAAGAAAGAAAGAAGAAAGAAAGAGAGAGAAAGAGAGAGAGAGAAAGAAAGAAAGAAAGAAAGAAAGAAAGAAAGAAAGAAAGAAAGAAGAAAGAAAGAAAGAAAGAAAGAAAGAAAGAAAGAAAGAAAGAAAGAAGAAAGAAAGAAAGAAAGAAAGAAAGAAAGAAAGAAAGAAAGAAAGAAAGAAAGAAAGAAAGAAAGAAAGAAAGAAAGAAAGAAAGAAAGAAAGAAAGAAAGAAAGAAAGAAAGAAAGAAAGAAAGAAAGAAAGAAAGAAAAAAAATCTAGATAGTCTCGGCAACTCAGTGGTTCAGAACTGCCTTTACCTCCTAGAAGATAAGCCTGCTCTTCTAGTTTGAGTCTTATATAATCCTACAAGGTCTATTTTTAAATCATTTTATTATAATGATGTTGTAAATGAATTATGTTGTTTTGTATTTTGGGGCTGTACATGGTGAGCTCATCAGGGCCTATTTCTGGCTCTGCACTTGAGGGTTAGTCCTGGGGACCATATATGAACAGGGGATTGAATCTGGACCAGTCACTTGCACTTACTCACCATCCTATATTTGTGGCTCAGTTTTTATGTTGTTTTCTTTTTAATCGCACTAATAACTGTACATTTAGTGGCAATAAAGCAATCTAATCTGTGATTATTTAAATAAAACTACAATGACACTAATTGCCACTGTACAATTCTATACATTATACATATTGTTGATGAAGTAATTATGTTCAATGAGATCCAATACTAGGTCTTGATATGCACAAACTCAGTGCTTCCTTTTTTTTGGGGGGGGGTCCTGTGACTATTTTTATTTCCAACTTTATTGAGGTATAAAAACATAACTCACAAAATTGTAAGACCAAATTGTAAGACTAAAGTGTACAATGTGGTACAGTGTATAGATGTGGCTAATTATGAAAGGATTACCTCCATCAAGTTCATGTACACATTTTTCACTTCACTTACTTTGTGTGTATGTGGGAACACAGAATCTACTCTCAGCAACTTTCAGTTATACAATACACTATTATCAATTACAGTCACCATATTTAGATCCTCAGATCCTATTCTTAGACATGAAAGTTGGTATTCTGGCATTAGTGTATCCTGATTTTCCTCACAGCCATCGTCAGCCATCAGGGACAGAGAAAAACTGGCCGTGGGCTGAAGGGGGTTAGAAGAATGGTCATGGGGCAGAGAGGTGCAGGATTACTAGGAGCTGGAAGGATCCCCCATCCCTTGGGAGATGTGAGACCACCTGGGTTCACTTGCTGCTTCGGGAAGAATTTTCCTTTGAGTACATTTTTTGCCTTCTAGAGATTTGCCCCAGCAAGCTGGTGCTAATTCTAAACGCAAAAATAAAAAAAAAAAAAAAAATAAGAACAACAACAAATGGCTTAAGGAGGAAGCATTTTGACTTAAAACACCTACATCTCAGTCACACCTTACATAAAGGATCTTTAATAGGTTATTCTATTTTAACTCTAATTCAAAAACTAGTTTCCTTCAAAAAGTTTTGAATGCAAGATTAAATCCTAACCATGAGGCTGGAGAGATAGCATGGAGTGGGGCATTTGCCTTTCATGCAGAAGGTCATTGGTTCAAATCCCGGCATCCCATATGTCCCCCGTGCCTGCCAGGAGCGATTTCTGAGCGTGGAGCCAGGAGTAACCCCTGAGAGCTGCCGGGTGTGACCCCCCCCCCCAAAAAAAAAATCCTAACATACATCAAGTAGTTTGTTCAGCGTTCTAATGGATGAAGTACAGCGCTAAGTGAAACGAGGCCTGGTTTCTTTGACTTGACCTGGTTTTGACATTTATTTGACAGCTCAAAGGAAGTTTTTTTTTTTTTTAATGTTATAGAACTTAGTGGACGCCAGTACAGTCTAGCCATTTGTTACATTGATTCTGATCTGACGTTTATGTCCTTACAAATTATCGCCTTACACTAAAAGTTAATATATTAAGCTCCAAGATTTAAGAGATTTTATCACAGCTTTTGATTCTATCTCTTCACACCAAAGTGACAAGAGCTTTCTGTTGCATTTTATTTATTAACTATGAAAGTATTGGAATGCATTAGAATAGCTCAGATAATACTTGAGTACTTCCTTTGTTTGGGGACTTCATAAACTCATGTTAAAATCACACCCCCCCCCAAATCACACCCAGTGGGGCCACAGAGATAGCATGAGGTAGGGTGCTTGCTTTGCATGAAGGACAGTGGTTCGAATCCTGGCATCCCATATGGTACTCCGAGCCTGCCAGGAGCAATTTCTGAGAGTAGATCCAGGAGTAACCACTGAGCGCTGCCAGGTGTAATCCAAAAAAAAAAAAATTTACACCCAGTAAAAGTAATTAGCCAATTTATTTGGTTTTCCTTCAGTCCTAATTCTAAGACTAAATTATTGAACTATTAATAAATTATTTTTGAGGTTAATATATTTTAATAGCTGACTTTTGATGGGAAAATACTTTAAATTGCATATAGTTTTAGTTGGGGTGAGAAAGGATCAAGATAGCTTTCTTTAATCATTCATTTACTTGTCTAATGATTATGTAGCACCTGTTATGGGCTGGGTTATTTGAAGACTTAACAATTAATAAATATTGTGGGTAAAAGTTAGGGTTTGGGGTTTTTGTTTGTTTGTTTGTTTGTTTGTTTGTTTTTTGGGTCACACCGGGCAGCACTCAGGAGTTACTGCTGGCTCTACGCTCAGAAATTGTTCCTGGCAGGCTCGGAGAACCATATGGGATGCCGGGATTCGAATCACCATCCTTCTGTATGCAAGGCAAACGCCAACTCCATGCCATCTCTCAGGCCCCAAAGGTTAGTTTTAAGACTAAAAGTGCAAAGAGGAATACAATGAAGTTACTTGATGTGCAATTAGATTAACATAAATGTTTGTATTATTTACCTTGGATTCTGAAAGGGCTTACTTAACTACTGTGACAGATCTGAAAAACTATTTGGTCTTGCTGGACTACTGGCCCCAAGTATGGCTGCTGTAAAAATCCTAGAGCTTCCCTGAGGCTAAAAACAGCCTTGCTGTGGAAGAACTTTGAGACTTTCTAAGATTCAAATGACAACCTGCTTTCACTTTTATTTTGAAGGGGGAACTTTTAAGCTTTGTGTATGGTTTAGACACTTTTTGGGGGGGTGTTTTTTGGTCTTTGGATCACACCTGGCAGTGCTCAGGGGTTCCTCCTGGCTCTATGTTCAGAAATCACCCCTGGCAGCCACAGGGGACCACATGGGATGCCGGGATTCGAACCACTATCCTTCAGCATGAAAGGCAAACGCATTACCTCCATACTATCTCTCCGGCCTCGGTTTAGACACTTTTAATATTACTTTGTATAGATGTTAGGATGTGATGGCTGAATAGTATTATATTTTTAAACATAAAGACAAAGCAGATAAAGAATGCTTTGTAACTATGTTATCAGTCACATGGTTAATAATTAAAAGTAATTATTAACTAGTTAGTAACAAAGTATTCCACTTTGCTATCTGTACCTGATGATTTATAAACAAGTGGGCCCATAATTTCCTCAGGGGTTCCTCTAATCCTCTTATACACCCTAACAATGGTCCTATGACTGGAGTGATAGTACAGTGGTAGGGCATTTGCCTTGTGCATGGCCAATCTGGGTTTGTTTTCAGTATTCTAAATGGTCACCTGAGCTCGCCAGCAGTGATTCTTGAATACAGAGCCAGGAGTAAGCCCTGATCACTGCCTGGTGTGGCCCTAAAACCCAAAACAAAAACAAAACAAAAAACAAACAAACAAACAAACAAAATAGCCCCAACAAATGGTCCTACAAACACCACTAAAGGTATAGGCTGTTTGGGGTCAGAATTCTAATTCATTTTCTGGTACAGCTCATTCCCCAAGCAGGTCATGGCCTAGTATGTGCCTAGAAAGAAAGGCACATGTACATTCCTTATAATGTTCTATTAAAAAGATAATCTGTAGACATTGTAATATATAAATAAGCAATATTGGAACTGGAGACACAGTTCAGTGGTCAGGCATTTACCTTGCATGTAACCAACCCAAGTTTGATCCCTGGCATCCTATAAAACCTGAGTCCACCATGAGTGATCCTGATCCTTGAGCACAGAGCCAGGAGTAAGCCCTGAGCATCACTAGATGTAGCCCTCAGACTATAAAATAAGTAAACCAGCAATATTGTATATTATGAACAGGGTAATAATTGTTTAATCAAGACAAATATAAGTACTGACATTATTACTATCAAAACTAATACATTATTATACATTTAAAAATAATATAAACTTAGAGGAGAATATGCATTATGAAAAAGTTTATTAATTTAGTAAGTCTTTTATTAATTCTAACATTAACTCTATATCACTAGTAATTAAAGAAGTTAAAATCACAGAGCTACCAGTTACACATACTATGATCATTATAGTTAAAAATTTTAAACAAACCAATAAAAGTGTTGATGAGAATATAGAAAAAGTGAAATTTAATATTGCTGGAGAGAATATAAATGATGCATGCAGCTGATGTGAAAAAGAGTTTGATGGTTTTTCAAAAAGTTAAAATTCTAAGGGCCTCCTGGACCAGTACAACAGGTAGGACTTTTACTTTGCACATAGCTGACCTGGGTTTGATCCTTGGTATTCCATGTGGTTTCCCCCATATACACATATCACCGTCAGGAGTGACCCTTGAGTATAGAGCCAGAAATAATCCTTGGGCCCGGGAGAGATAGCACAGCGGCGTTTGCCTTGCAAGTGGCCAATCCAGGACCAAAGGTGGTTGGTTTGAATATCGGTGTCCCATATGGTCCCCTGTGCCTGCCAGGAGCTATTTCTGAGCAGACAGCCAGGAGTAACCCCTGAGCACTGCCGGGTGTGACCCAAAAACCAAAAAAAAAAAAAAAAAAAAAAAAAAAGAAATAATCCTTGAGCATTGCTGGGTGTGACCCAATAACAACAACAACAACAACAACAACAACAACAATATATGGGCTGAATAGATAATAAAGTGGGAGGGGCACTTGCCTTGCATGATGCTGACCAGGATTTGATCCCCAGCTCTATATATGGTCCCCTGAGTTCTCCAGGAGTGACTCTGAGAACAGAGCCAGAAGTAAGCTCTGAGCAAAGCAGAGTATGACCTAACAAACAAAGTTAAAAATACAATGACTATATTCTCCAATAATTATACTCATAGATATGGACTCAAAAGAATTCCTCTGTTGGCTGCTATAATTCAGTGGTGAACTGAGACTAAACCCAGTATAAAAGAGGGATTGTTCTTCATGTGGTGGACTCTACTGAAAGTATGGTAACAGCTCAAATGGGTTGTTTGTTGTGGGAGTAGAGAATTAAACACTAGGATTTAGGTACTTTTATAAAAATGTGTGTTGCAGCATTATTCACAAAAACCAAAGATGAAAACAAACCAAGTGTCCATCAACACATAAATGAGTGAACAAAACATGGAATTACGGAATATTTATTCAGCCAAGTTAAGTTTAGCACATGCTATAACATGGACAGATCTTGAAAACATACCAGATATTATATATAAAATATCAAGAAATAATAAATGTATATAGATGAAGTGGATAATGTTTTAGGGAAGTAGAAATGGGTAGCTACTGCTAAAAAGCAATATAGTTTCTATTTTAGGGGTAATGAAATTTTGGAAATAGGTACACAAGTGTGATGGTTACACAATTGTGAACATACCAATGCTCCTGAATTCTCTACTCTATGGATTATTTGTTGCCGTTTCAAGGATCCAATCCTATGTCTTATATTTGCAAGGCAATTGTTCTAATACTGAACCACATATCTGGCTCTTGAAATATATAGTTTAGGGCCCGGAGAGATAGCACAGCGGTGTTTGCCTTGCAAGCAGCCGATCCAGGACCAAAGGTGGTTGGTTCGAATCCCGGTGTCCCATAGGGTCCCCCGTGCCTGCCAGGAGCTATTTCTGAGCAGATAGCCAGGAGTAACCCCTGAGCACTGCCGAGTGTGACCCAAAAACCAAAAAAAAAAAAAGAAAGAAAGAAAAGAAATATATAGTTTAAAAGGTTATGATAGCAAATTCTATTTTTTAAACATTTACCACAATAATATATTTATGTGTAATATATTTATATAGTTTTAAATTTATATATACATTATACACATATCCTTTGGGCATATTTGGGTGGGTTTATTTCTGGATTCTATTGTGGTATTTTGCTCCACATGTCTATCCCTCCATCAAGTCTAGACATCTTTTAAAAAATTTTTTTTTTTTTTTTTTTTTTTTGCTTTTTGGGCCACACTTGGTAATGCTCAGGGGTTCGAGCTGTTACCTGGCTATACACTCAGAAATTGCTCCTGGCTTTGGGGATCATCTGGGATGCCAGGGGATTGAACTGCGGTCTGTTCTATGTTACTGTGTGCAGGGTGCCTTACTGCTTACACCACCTCTCTGGCCCCTTTACATTTTTTTGTGTCAGACCACACATTCTTTTTTTCCAGTATGACTTTATTTTTTCCATTAACATAACCAATCCATGGTACAGAATATTAGATCATAAAGTAAAAATCCAAGGAAGGCAATAGCTATATTAAGTTACAAAACTTTGGCAAATCAATACAGTACTTTTTAAAAAAAATTTTTTGGGTCACACCCAGCAGTACTCAGGGGTTACTTCTGGCTCTGCGCTCAGATATCATCCCTGGCAGGCACGGAGGACCTTATGGAATGTTAGGATTCGAACCACCATCCTTCTGCATGGAAGGGAAACACTCTACCTCCATGCTATCTCTCCGGCCCCAATACAGTACTTTTTTAATACAATAAAATCTTTTTTTGTTGTTTGGGTCATATTTTATACCACAGTGATAATTTTCACATCAATTAGTAGGTCTTTTTAGGTACCAAATCAAAACATTGGCTTTTAATAGTGATTTATAGAAAGGCAAATATTAGACAAATATTTCAGATGAGATATTTTCTCTATTTAAAGTGAGCTCCCATGTGCTAGCTCCGTGCTTCCTGAAGCAGGAAAAGGGTGTGTGAAGAGGTGGCTTGGCCTTGTTTGGCTTGCTCCAAAGCTGGGGAGACTTACCAGAGTGGAAAGTCTATGTCAATTTTGCCTCAGGAGACATGGCATGCAAAGGCCAATCTTGGTTCGTAAAGAAACTGCTGCATTTTTGCATAAACTCTTGGGAATTCTCAAAATCAGGTGGTAATTTCAGCAACACTAATGACAATTCCTTTTTATTTAGAAGCCCTGCACCACTTTGTATTGATCAAAAGTCACACAGACTTGGTTCAGCTTATTAGAAAAATAAATTTTAAAACTAGAACATAGTTGGCTTTGCTTTTTCTTTCTTTCTTTTTTTTTTTTTTTTTTTTTTGGGCTACACCCAGCGGTGTTCAGGGGTTGCTCCTGGCTGTCTGCTCAGAAATAGCTCCTGGCAGGTACGGGGGACCATATGGGACACCGGGATTCGAACCAACCACCTTTGGTCCTGGATTGCAAGGCAAACGCCGCTGTGCTCTCTCTCCGGGCCCCATAGTTGTCTTTTCAAAGAGAAAATAAATACATTGCCATTTTGCAAACGCCCGGAAAAAAAAAGGGTACCATGTCGGATTCTCATTTCTCTGCAAATTCCACAGCTGAACACCGAGCAGCCACATTGGTCCCCGGCCTGGCCTGAGGCGCATTGAGCAGTTGCTTACCAGCCACCCCTTACTCTGGCCAAGAAGGCCCGGCCCAAGTTGTCTCAGCCCTGCGTGCCAAGACCACACATTCTTTTTTAGGGGTGGGGTGAGGAGGAGCGGTGCTCAGAGGTTACTCCTGGATCTGCACTCAGAAATCACTCCTGACAGGCTCGGGGGACCATATGAGATGCTGGGAATTGAACCCAAGTTCGTCCTTAAGTTCACACATTCTTAGTAGTGAAGTGGGTTTTAAGAACACAGATCAAGATTTATGAATGTGGGAATGGTAAAGTCTTAAATGTAAATGTTATACTGTAACCAATTTAACATCACTTAGCTGCAAAATTTATGAGCTTGTTTCTTGCCTTTCTTTCTAAAAATTGTTTAGCTATTTAAAATAATTTTTTTTAAATTTTCATTCCTTTGCATATTTCTGGGATTTTTGGTGAGAATTGGCTTTGTGCTTAAAGATCTCTCCTGGCAGGGTTTAGGGTACTATTTGTGGTGCTAGGGATTGAAACTGATGAACAGTACGGAAGGCAAGTGCTTTCCTCTCTCTCATGCTCTACTATATATCAGGCCAAGAAAGACACAATTTACATTTAAATGTGATTCCAAACATGAGAAACTGTTTTGAACTCTTTAGAACTTTTATTTTCTGCCATTGATCTAGTTAAGTTGGGAAGTTAGGGGCCCGGAGAGATAGCACAGCGACGTTTGCCTTGCAAGCAGCCAATCCAGGACCAAAGGTGGTTGGTTCAAATCCCGGTGTTCCATATAGTCCCCCGAGCCTGCCAGGAGCTATTTCTGAGCAGACAGCCAGGAGTAACCCCCGAGCACCGCCGGGTGTGGCCCAAAAATAAAAAACAAAACAACAACAACAACAACAACAAAAAAGTTGGGAAGTTAGCTGGGTAGTTTACCTCTTTCCACAGGGAAGCACAGATATTGTTACCCTAATTCACCGGAGAGGGTGATAGCTAGCACCCTCTTAAACCCCTTTATGAAACTGTAATGTCATTCCTGAACCAGTGTTTAATTTAACAAGATTATGTTATCCAGATATTATTTATGGATGTAAATCCAATAGGTGTCATTTTAGCATATTGGCATTGGGTCCAGAGTGATAACACAGCGGGTAGGGTCCTGCTTGCCTTACATGTTGCTGACCCAGATGAACCTGGTCCCATATGGTCCCCTGGGCCTGTCAGGAGCGATTTCTGAGTGCAGAGCCAGGAGTAACCCTCTGAGCGACACCGGGTATGGGCCGAAAACTAAGCCTATTGGCATATAAATCTTTCCTACTAAAATAGAAACAAGCTCATAAATTTTGCAGCTAAGTGATGTTAAACTAGTTACAGTATAACATTTAAGACTACCATTTCCACGTTCATAAATCTTAATCTGAATTCTCAAAATCATATCTTATGTTATAAACAATTATATACTGATAATTCAAAGATATTGAACAGTTAAAAGATGACTTCATTATTTTTTTTCCTGGTAAACACACTATATGTGTGCATGCATAAAGCAAGATTAAGAAAGTACTGAGGGGGCCGGGCGGTGGCGCTAGAGATAAGGTGCCTGCCTTGCCTGCGCTAGCCTAGGATGGACCGCGGTTCGATCCCCCGGCGTCCCATATGGTCCCCCAAGCCAGGAGCGACTTCTGAGCGCATAGCCAGGAGTAACCCCTGAGCATCACCGGGTGTGGCCCAAAAACCAAAAAAAAAAAAAAAAGAAAGTACTGAGGAGGAAATGTCACATGAATCTACCTGGTCATACTTTTCTAAAGGATTTTCTCTTTCCACCTCAAAACTGGGCTTGAATTAGGTCACTGTATCAGTTTACAACATAGCTAGACTTTCTTTAAATACAATCCTTTCTAATTTTTCCTTCTTTTTCTGCTTGATTTTCCTCGAAAGTCTTTCCTTTCTTGCTTTCTTCTTCCCCCCTAATTATTATTCAATTATTTTTCTCTTTGAAGCAGCATTTGGAAATTTTTATATTTGTTTACTAGTCTATGAGCAGTTGTAAATTTACTAAATTACCAACTTTTTAAAAGACTTTGTCAGGGTCTGTAACATGACACATCCTTCCACCTTGTTTTTACTATCAACTAAGACTTTAGAAGGTTTTCCTTGAGTCCTATATTTCTAACCAGAAAGTCAGGAAATAAGGCAGTGCATCCATTTGTGTGGTATCATTGGTCACTCTTTCACCTACTACAAGTTAGTATCTTTCTTACAAGTTATTCTTCATATTTTTTTTGTTTGTTTTTTGGGTCACACCCGGCAGCGCTCAGAGGTTACTCTTGGCTCTATGCTCAGAAATCGTTCTTGGCTGGCTTGGGGGACCGTATGGGATGCCGGGATTTGAACCACTGTCCTTCTGCATGTAAGGCAATGCCCCACCTCCATGCTATCTATCTGGCCCCCTCTTCATATATCTTTAAGAGAAAAATCAACAAAAACATAAACATACCAAGGAAACATCATAAACAGTGCTTGTAATTTAGAAAAAGTTAAAGCTGACATCACTCGACTGGCAGAACAAGAATTTTTGCCTACATATCTGTGATGTCCCTTGAAAGTCATCCTCAGGCATAGGATGCTCTTGTACAGTAACAACACATCTGAGTAAAGACAGCTCCAAGCCTAACAATTGTTACTGCAAACATATCATGCACTGCTGCTTTATTATTTAATCACAAGGCTTGAGTTTCCAGACCATTAAATAGCCTGATTATTTAGTTCTTTCTGTTCTGAAAAAGTCAAACAAAACTTTTTTTTTAAGAGCAATAAAACTGATTTTCCTTTAGCTAAAAATGACTGTGGTTTGATCCTCTGGCATCCCATATGATCCCCAAGCTAGGAGCAGAATATTTATAAATGAAAAATGACTCTTTTCATTATATATATCGACTCCTTTGGGTTGTTATTTGGGGGACGGGACAAAACCTGGCAGCTCTCAGGGGTTACTCTTAACTCTGCATTCAGAAATTGCTCCTGGCAGACTAAGGAAACCATATGAGATGTGGGGGATTGAACCTGGGTCAGTCCTAGGTCAGCTATGTGCAAGGCAAATGCCCTACTTCTATACTATCACTCTGGTCTGACTTGTTTTATTTTTGAGTCTCACTCTTTTTACTATGTTGACATAAATAATGTTTGAAACTTAATTTAATTTAATTTAATTTAATTTTTTTTTTTTTTTTTTTTTTTTTGGTTTTTGGGCCACACCCGGCGGTGCTCAGGGGTGACTCCTGGCTGTCTGCTCAGAAATAGCTCCTGGCAGGCACGGGGGACCATATGGGATACTGGGATTCGAACCAACCACCTTTGGTCCTGGATCGGCTGCTTGCAAGGCGAACACCACTGTGCTATCTCTCCGGGCCCCGAAACTTAATTTTATTAATTATCAGCATTATGCAGGTACTAAAAAATAGGAAAATTCTGGAAGTTTTAAAGGTTGTGTTATTTTCCCACTTCAAATTTTAGTTTTGGAAAGCAATTTTTCTAAAGGTTTATTTTGCCATGGCTTCTGAATATCTTGTTATTAAGTGTTCTAGTGTTAATTGAAGATAATTGAGGACTTTAAGATAGAGAGATCTTTGGGTAAAGTTCAAGTAAGGACTCAGAATGAAGCCATACATAACAGGTTATAAACTTCTTTCTCAAATAGGTATGTGGTCAGACTATATGGTCAAAATTACTTTTGGTGCTACATGAATAAAAAGGAAAGAAATATAAACAGTGCCATTACAGAATTAATTTGAAGAAATCTAGAAAATTTAAAAAAATAGTAAAGGACATCTTATTTTTGAAGTTTTTTTGTTTTTGTTTTTGTTTTTTAATTTAGGGAGAAAAGTTGGGCCATACCTGGCAGTGTTCAGGGTCTGCTCTAGGATATGTATTCAAGAGACACTCTTAGCAGTGATTGGGATCCATATGCAGTTCCAGAAATCAAAACAGGGTTGCTTAAATGAACAAGAGTGCTTTAACTCATGGATTGTATCTCTGGCCCCTTCTTTTTATTTTAAACACAGAAAATTCATGTATTTAAAATATTAATTTGATAACCTATAATTACTGTTTTCCTGATGGCCTTGCCTCATCACTCCTCTATGATTTCCTGCTGGCCCTGCCTCAACACTCCTCTGTCTTCTTTCTCCCAGGAGACCTGGCAGCTAAGTACATGCACCTAAAAGCCTTAGTATCAGTAATAGTACTTTGAATTGCTGGATAACTTCATTTGTTAGATGCTGTCATTCCTATAGTAACACACAAATTTAACAGAATGGATCAAGAGCTTGCTAGGAGCTAGAGAGATAGCATTTGCCTTGCATGCAGCTGATTCAAACACATGATGGTTCGAATCCCGTCATCCCATTTGGTCCCCGAGCCTGCCAGGCGCGACTTCTGAGCACAGAGCCAGGAGTAACTCCTGAATGCTGCCGAGTGTGATCGAAAAACAAAACAAAAAGAGCTTACTAAACTTACTGCCATTGTACTAATGACTTCATTGGTGATACAGTATTTTTTCACAAATGTTCTTGCTACTGTTTTTTTTTAATTAAATTTTTTTAAATTTCTTTTTTCTTTTTTTGGGGGGGGGTGTCACACCCGGCAGTGCTCAGGGGTTACTCCTGACTCCATGCTCAGAAATCACCCCTGGCAGGCACAGGGGACCATATGGGATGCCGGGATTCGAACCACTGACCTTCTGCATGAAAGGCAAATGCCTTACCTCCATGCTATCTCTCCGGCCCCTAATTTCTTTTTTCTAAATTTCTTATTTTTTTCTTTCAATCTTTTCAATAACTTTGCTTTCACTTATCTGGAAACAGATGTATTATGGTCAACTATGTCAACTATGTGACACATTTTTTTTTAATAAAGCAAACAACAACAAAAAAGAAGAAACACATTTCAGTAGTCAAAAATGTCTTAGCTGACACTGCTGGGTGTAGTCTCTTCCTCAAATTCTCTCTAGTGCCAGCATGTGAGTAGAAATCAGCGTCAGCACGCAAGTGTAACCTCAGATAGTCAGCATGAATGTGCAACCTCAGATTGCCAGCATGAATGTGCAACCTCAGAGAGCCAGCAATTGTGCAACCTCAGAAAGTGAACACATACATGCAATCTCAGAGAGCCAGCATATAGATACAATCTCAGAGAGCCAGCAAATGTGTGCACCCTCAGAGATCCAGCAAATGTATACACATTCAGATAAGTAGAATAAATGGGCAAACCAGCATGTGTGTGCAACCTCAAAAAGAGAGCACATGTATGCATCTGCAGAGAGCCAGCATATATGTGCAGCCTCAGAGAGTCAGCATATGTTTTGCAGCCTCAGAGCCAGAACGAAGATGCAACTTTAAGAGAGGCAACATGCATGTGCCACCCCATCTATCCCAACAATAACCCCCAACATTATTATTAATACAAGAATAATTTTATGCTTTAGTGTATGTTGTACAAGCACGATAAAGTTGATTATTTTGTGCCTTCTAGGAGCCAGGCTTAGGGGGTGAGGGGAAAACTGGAGATTTTAGTGGAGTAGGGCTTTATCAGTGATAGGACTGGTGTTGAAATGTTGAATACCTGAAATAACTGTATTATGAACAACTTTGTAAATCATGATGTTTAAATAAAGTTTAAAAAGAAAATTTAAAAATATTAAATTTATTTACCAGGAACTTTCTTTTCTTTTTTACTTTGTTTTGTTTTGGGGTCATATCTGATTTTTCTCAAGGCTTGCTCCTGGATCTGTGCTCAGGAACCACTCCTGGTGGTACTTGAGAGACTAGATGCAGGGCCAGGGGTTAAAGCAGGAACAGCCAAATGACAAGGCAAAACATTAACCCCTATAATGTCTCTCTGGCTCCATTAGTAATTAGTAATTTTTCTTTTGCTTATTATGCTTTTTGGTGTTATAGATAAAAAAAATCATTGCCTAATTTTAGATTTACTCATATGTTTTCTTCCATGAGCTTGATTTTATTGCTGTTGTTGTTTCCTTTTTGGGCCATACCCAGCGACGCTCAGGGGTTCCTCCTGGTCTTCGCTCAGAAATCGATCTTGGCAGTCTCAAGGGACCATATGGGATGCTAAAAATTGAACCCAGGTCTGTCCTGGATAGGCTGTATGCAAGGCAAAAGTCCTAACGATATGCTATCTCTTCGGCCCCATGAGTTTGATTTCTTACATTTGGTATTTTACTTTTTTGTTTGTTTGCTTTGTTTTTGGCCATATTACTCCTGGTTCTGCACTCAGGAGGAATCATCGAGAATCACTCCTGTTGGTGCTTGGAGACATTGAGGATTGAATTTGAATCAGCCATGTGCAAGGCAAGTGCCCTATCTGCTGTACTGTCTCTCCAGTTCCTTGTTTACTTTTTAAGACTTCAAATTATTTAACTATAACAATGAGACTCACACTATTCTTTGGTCTGCCTTCCACCCTTTACACTCTCCCCTTTTCTGCCTCAGGATTTTATTTTTTTCTTTTATGGCCACAGAGTGGTGCTCAGAGATTATTCCAGGCTCTGTGCATATGGATCACTCCTGAAGGGGCCTGGGATATTAGGATAGAACCTAGGTAGACTGCATGCAGAAGCAAATGCTTTATCTGCTTATACATTTGCCCTATAGTCTTTTTTAATTTCTGGACCACACCTGGCAGTGCTCCGAGATTCCTCCTGGCTCTACACTCAGAAATTGCTCCTGGCAGGCTCGGGGGACCATATGGGATGCCAGAATTCAAACCACTGTCCTTCTGCATGCAAGGCAAATGCCCTACCTCCATGCTATCTCTCCGGCCCCTATATCATAATATAATACACCTGCCCTATAGTCTTTTTTTTTTTTGTTTGTTTTTTGTTTTGTTTGTTTTGTTTTGTTTGTTTTGTTTTTGTGTTCAAGAGTTACTCCTGGTTCTGTGCTCAGAAATTGCTCCATTTGGGATGCTGGGGATGGAATCGGAGTCAGGGTCAGCTGTGTACCAGGCAAATGCCCCACCTGCTGTATATTGCTCCAGCCCCCCCCCATAGTCTTTTTATGCAATTCATTTTTACAGACATGAGTTAGTTTATTACTTTTGCTTCAATTTGTATTTCTTTACTAGTAATCTGAGTTTTTTTTTTTTTTTGAAGCAAAGTGGGGTTGGAACAATAGCATAGCAGGTAGGGCTTATGCCTTGTATGCAGCAGACCTGGATTCAATCTCCAGCATCCTATATGGTCCCCCGAGCCATCCAGGTATGGCTTCCAAACAAACACTGTTGAGTACAAAGTATCTTTCCGCAATTTAGTAGGCTATATTTTCATTCTCCTAGCAATGTTTTGCACCTAGGTGCAAATGCCATATTCATTCTATTATTGTTCCAGCTCCTATATTTTCTTCTATGCATTTTATGGTTTCAAACCTGATATTCCAATGTTTAATCCATTTAAAATTTATTTTTGTGTAGTTAGAAGATGGTCCAGTTTCACTCTACTTCTTTTTGCTTGTTTGCTTGTTTTTAGCTTTTGGGCCTTTTGTGTTGAAAGCTTTAGGGGACCAGAGCAATAACATACCCAGCGATGCTCAGGGGTTCCTCCTGACTTTGTGCCCAGAAATTACTCTTGGGAAGCTCAGAGGGAATATATGGGATGCTGGGAATGAAACCGGATTGACCGTGTGCAACAGAACTCAGGTCGGCCACTTGCAAGGTAAATTCCCCACCTGTTGTGCTATAGATTGTCCCAACCTCCACCTCACCCCCATTTTACTCTTCTGCTTTTGGTTTTTGGGTCACACCGGCAGTGCTCAGGGGTTATTCCTGGCTCCCAGCTCAGAAATTGCTCCTGGCAGGCACGGGGGACCATATGGGACGCCGGGATTCGAACCGATGACCTCCTGCATGAAAGGCAAACGCCTTACCTCCATGCTATCTCTCCGGCCCCTACTCTTCTGCTTTTGACTGTTTGCCCAACAACCTGTAGGAGAGATTTTCTCATTATATTATAGGATTGTGATAAGTTGTGTTGATTATATATGTGTGTTTGTTTTTGGAAACGGGGTTGATTCTGTTCCATCCACTATTTTTACTTTAGTACAATATTGTTTAAATTATTGTAACTTTGTAATATAGTTTAAGTCAGGTAACATAATGCTTCCACTCATTTGATATTTTTTCCTCAAGATTGTCTCAAAATTATCAAGATTGAGCTTTCCATATAATTTTTAGATTTTAGGGGCCAGAGAGATAGCACAGCGGTAGGGCATTTGCCTTGCACACAGCTGATCCAGAACAGATGGTGGTTAGAATCCCATATGGTCCCCTGTGTCTGCCACGAGCAATTTCTGAACCCAGAGCCAGGAGTAACCAGAGTGCAATCGGGTGTGACCCAAAAACCAAAAAATAAAATTTAGATTTTAGTTAGGAATATCAAGTATATCACATTTGGCGATTGAACAGATCAGAAATCATGATATAGTGTTTTCCAAAAGAGAAGCCTATCTTAAAAGTGGGTTGCAGAAGTCTATTTGCAGGTTTTGAGTTAAAAAATAGATATCATTTTCCCCTAAAATTGTAATTTTTGTGTTAAAAACTTTAGGGGGCTGGAGCGATAGCACAGCAGTAGGGCCTTTGCCTTGCACGGGGCCTACCCAGGACAGACCCGGGTTTGATAACTGGCATCCCTGAGCCTGCCAGGAGCGATTTCAGAGTGCAGAGTCAGGAGTAACCCCTGAGCACCGCCAAGTGTGCCCCCCCCAAAAGAAACAAAAAACTTTAAACTGAAACTGGAAACGGTAGTATTGTTTCATAAATGCCAGTTTTAACTATCTGTAAGATTTTATCGACTAGAAAATTTTTAAATGGAATGTACTTTATGAATTGTTTCTAGAAGGAATAAAGAAAACAAAGTTTCATTAGTGGATAATGTAGTTGTCGCCTAAACTGTTACTTATTGCAGATATTTTGGTTTTATTAAAATTCAGTCTTTTAAAAAACTGTAATGTGAGGCCGGGAAGGTGGCACTAGAGGTAAGGTGTCTGCCTTGCAAGCGCTAGCATAGGACGGAGATCCCAACGTCCCATATGGTCCTCCAAGCCAGGGGCGATTTCTGAGCGCATAGCCAGGAGTAACCCGAGCGTCAAACGGGTGTGGCCCAAAAACCAAAAAAAAAAAAAATAAATAAATAAATAAAACTGTAATGTTTAAAAATTCTGGTTTGAGGGAGGGGGGCTGGAGAGATAGTACAGTGGGTAGGGCGCTTGCCTTACACGTGGCCAACCCTGATTCAAACCCATAAGGTCTCTGCAGGCTGGCAGGAGTAATTCTTGAGTGCAGGGCCTGGGGGTAACACGCCGGGTGTGGCCCAAACACAGTCAAACCCCCCCCCCCCAAATCCGGTTCTTGGAGTAGTATAGACCCTGGAACCCCAATGAAGTCATCCCATAGCAGTCAGGAGAAAAACCCCGAGACTGCTGGCTTTGCTGCCCTCCCCCGCTCTCATGGTGGTTAATTCAAAACTTCAATGACTTAATTCTTTTACTTGGTTTGGGGGTCACGCCCACGGTGCTAAGAAACCACTCCCAGCTGGGCTCGGGAGACCCTTACTGGGATTGAATTAAACCCGGCCGGCCGCGTGCATGGCGAGCACCCTACTCGCTGTTCTTCCCACCTTCCTGACACCCCCGTCCGCACCTCAATTATAGCTTTATTCCTAAACATTGGCTAAAAAAAAAAACAAAAAAACAAAACAAAACAAAAACAAAAACAAAAAAACCCCAAACAGTTCCTAAATTCTTCCGCGGGCAGTCCATTATCTTAGTCCTCAAGCGGGATGGTGCAGAGAGCAATGTCAGAGCCACATTCATGACAAGAGACGCTCAACTGGCCCGTGCCGAACTGGGGCGGTGGAAGCGGCTGCGCGGACGGACCCCAAACTCTGCGCTCAACTAGCGTCTGGCCAAGTTCCCTTTTTGAAGGGGCGAGAGACATCGCCCCTTGGAGGCGAGGATGGAAATACGGGAAGTTGCCACCAACTACGGTGAGCGTGGCACTAAAGAAGCAGGGCCGGCTGCGGCTCGAACACTTAAAATAAAGAAGGGAGGAAGGTGGAGCGGTGGCGCAAGCCGTAAGGCGTCTGACTTGCCCGCGCTAGCCTAGGACGGGCCGCGGTTCGAATCCCCGGCGTCCCACATGATCCCCCAAGCCAGGAGCGATTTCTGAGCGCAGAGCCGGGAGGAACCCCTGAGCGTCACCGGGTGTGGCCCCCAAAAGCTAAAAAAAAAAAAAAAAAAAAAGTGTAAACGCAAACCCTCCCACGTGTCTTTTCTCCAGCAATATGGAGTCAGAGGGGAGACAGGGTTTTCCGGGGAAATCTGGGGCGGGCTGAGACAGCTGGCGGGAAAAAAATGCGGTAAAAATGCAGGAGGGAGGGAGTAAGGAAGCAAGCACAGGCGGCATTCACGGAGGCCGCGGGCCGCACCCTATAGATCCTGGGGTTCGAGCTAGCTCGGAGGAAAATAAAGGGGGAGAAGAGGGAAGAGGAAGGGCGCCAAAAAGGACCAACAGGTGGGCGCCGTCCGCTGCGGCTAAAGTAAGAGAGGGCGCGCTCGCGCGAGTGAACGGGCGCCTTTACGAGCCCTTCGAGCCGCCGTAGCCCCGCCTTGGCCGAGCATACCCACGCCCCCAACGCTGGGGACGGGGAAGCACACGCGCACGCGCGAAAGGTCCGTCGCGCTCCGGCTAGAGGTCGCTCGCGTTCGGACGAAAGGAAAAAAAAAAAAAAAAAACACCCTCCAGCGCCTGCGCCTGCGCCTGCGCCTGCGCCTGCGCCTGCGCCTGCGCAGTGGGGAAGGGAAGTGAGGCGGTTTCCTCAGCGCCTTTCCGGCGGCGGCGGCAGCGGCGGCGGTAGAGGCAGAGCCGAGAGGAGGAGGAGGAGGAGGAAGCCGGAGGGAAGGGATCCCGCGCTCGGGGCTCAGGGCGGCGGCTGGAGGTATCTCTCCTCCGGGGGCGCAGCTTGAGTGCGGTGTGTGTGGGGGGAACCTCTGCTCCCCCAAGAGCGCTAACTCTTCTTCTCTTGTGTGTAGGCGAGAGTTCGGAGTGAGTTTCCGCCGCGCGGCTCAATGAGCCGCTGAGGCGCCGGCGCCGAGCGAGCGAGCGAGCGAGCGAGCGAGCGCACGCTGTGCTGGGAGCGGCGGAGAGAGCAGGCCGGTGGGGCCGGGCCGGGCCGGACGAGACTGCCCGAGAGCGGCGGCGGCGGCGGCGGCGGCGGCAGAGCGGGAAGCGCGGCGGGGGGAAGGGCAGTTCCGGGCCGGGCCTCGCCTCAGTCAGGTCGGCTCGGCTCGGCGCGGCTGGGCTCAGCAGGGCGGCGGCCGCTCCGCGCGCGGACGGGCGCTGATGTCCGAGTGAGGAGCGAGCGCGTGCGTCCGGCCGGCCTCGGCCTCCTGCACTTGTCCCTTCTCCTCCTCAGCACCCCGCAGCCCGGCGCCACCGCCCACGCAGAGGCCGCTCGGGCGGGCGCTGCTGCTGCTGCTGCTGCTGCTGTCGCTGCTTCGGGCCAGCCAGCCAGCCAGCCAGCCGCGGGTCCCCGGGCTCCCCACCCCGCATGCCCCCGGCCCCGGGCCCCGCTCGGCCGCCGCGATGGGCAAGGTGCTGTCCAAGATCTTCGGCAACAAGGAGATGCGCATCCTCATGCTGGGCCTGGACGCGGCCGGCAAGACCACCATCCTGTACAAGCTGAAGCTGGGCCAGTCGGTGACCACCATCCCCACGGTGGGCTTCAACGTGGAGACGGTGACGTACAAGAACGTCAAGTTCAACGTGTGGGACGTGGGCGGCCAGGACAAGATCCGGCCGCTGTGGCGGCACTACTACACGGGCACGCAGGGACTCATCTTCGTGGTGGACTGCGCCGACCGCGACCGCATCGACGAGGCGCGCCAGGAGCTGCACCGCATCATCAACGACCGCGAGATGCGCGACGCCATCATCCTCATCTTCGCCAACAAGCAGGACCTGCCCGACGCCATGAAGCCGCACGAGATCCAGGAGAAGCTGGGCCTGACGCGCATCCGGGACCGGAACTGGTACGTGCAGCCCTCGTGCGCCACCACGGGGGACGGACTCTACGAGGGGCTCACGTGGTTGACGTCCAACTACAAGTCCTAATGAGGCACCCCCCGAGGAACGTCCACCCGGACCCCGGATCCGCCGGCCCTTCCCTTCCCGGGATGTGCCTGGGCCGGCCGGCCGCCACTTGAAGTCTCCCTTTCTCTCTCTCGAGGATCACAACTCCGTGCCGGTGGAAGTTTCGGGGGTGCCACCGGCTTAGGGACTTGACTTTGTTTGGTTCCTTGCTTTGATTGATTTCATCTTTGCTTTCTCTTGTTTTTTTTTTTTTTTGGTTCCTTCCTTCCTTTCTCCGCTTTTGCGTTAGGATGTTCCGATCTGCCGATTGCAACGAACACAAAGTGCTTACAACAAAACAAAACAAAACAAACAAAAAAAGAAGCTCTTGTTGACTTCCAGCAAAAGGGATGATTGATGGATGGCAGGAGGGTGGGGTGGGGGAACTATAGCCGTTCTGGGTATAAATTCCTTTTTAAGAATAATGGTTTGATTTTTTTTTTCCCTTAATTTTGAGAAAATCTTTTTTTTTTCTCCTCCCCCTCATGTATGCTTTTTTTTTCCTTCCTTTTTGCCCAGTTTCCGTATCACTCGCTGTAGATGGCTTATTTTGCATTCCTGCAGACTGTGTTGCAAGTCTGTTTCATCTAGTAAACTGAAAATTATTGCATAATCAAACTGCCGTTTGTCTTTTATATTTAAGGCCTTCTCCCCTCCTCTTTCTAAGTTTTAATTTAGTCATTTCCAATGTAATCTTTGACCTCGAAGACCAGTAGAGTATACAGCCAGCCTACAGGGGCAACTAATGAGTAATGTCATTGAAAAACGTTCCAGTTGCACATCAGTGTGTTAAACAGGTAATGTAAGGAGTTCTTTGAAATGTCACTTAATAAGTTCTTGAAAATTACATCCTGCATGAGTAGGGATCAAATTGGGAGTTTCTCTCTACCTAGCTAACTTAAACTGCTTAAAAATTAAATGTATCCCATCAAGGACAAGTTTTTATTTCCCTGCAGAGTTAGCAGCTTTATGGTTATCTCTTAACTACAAAATGTCTGCAGAAATGGAGCAATAATAATGGTGTATGCCAAACACCGACGAAATATTTGTAGATATTTTAAGTGACTTGGGCAAAACTGGAATATATACTTTTAACTTGTTTCAAATGTCTAAGACCAATTAAGTTGCTAGATTGTTTTCTTTGTTCATTAATAAAGCATTTAACGATTCAAATCATATGCACTTTTTACCTAATTGGGAAAAGACACATTCTTGTTTTCACTTTACCGATTAAGCTGATTAAGTTGAAAGTAAGTTTTTTTTATAAATGGGTGATCCACATCTCCATTAATTAGATAGAACACTGGAAAACATGTTTTATAAAGGTATTTAATTCTATTTGATTGCAGGATAAATTCATGCAGATAGATAACCTGTTGGTTCAGTGACAGACTATCTCCCTTAAGGAAAGTAATGCGATGAATGAATGTGTAGACTTGGGAATGACAAAGGAGAAGTAGGATGGAAGAACCTACAGATGACAATGAATGTAAATTTATTTTTCTTCAAATAAGCAGTGTGCTTGCTGGTGATAACCTAGATCCTAACAGGATCACTTCGCTGGTTAGGACCAGTAACTAGATTGAGACCACTATGATAATACATTGAACCAAATGTTCATGCTTGATAGGACTTGCAAAGCAACATCTGGTTCTCTCATAGCCTTAAGGATGAACGTTAGAGATCCTCGAGGAATTAAACTTAGGGAATTTCTGCAACGAAACCTGCATGTGTACAGGAAAGATGGGAGTGGGTTTTGTTTATGAGGGTGTCTGAAACTAAAATTTGCGGGATATCATGGTATACAGTTGGACGGTTTTGGTCCTTCGTGCTTTGGCCATATTATGTAATGGAGCTTTTACCAAAGATGTATGAGAAGCATAAGGATACAAAAATTTTACTGTTCAAACTAAAACACTTGACAAACATTGTACTTACATAGTAAATGAGAAAAGGTGCTATGTTGTAGGCTCCTGATAGTGCAGAGGGAATGTTGAATGAAAAAAAAAAAGAATGCAACTTGCATTCTCAGTTTTACTTTAGAAGTGTCTTTAGAAATGAAGCTGTCAGACATAATTATGGACATTTTTAGTTGCTTTTGAAATTCCCAAAGCTCCACCATAAATTTTGATTCTTAGTATTTTAAATCATTACATTTTTAGGTACATAAACTTGGGTTATAGAAATATCAATACTATAGTAACATCGTAAAATAAGACAAGCACAAAGGTATAAATGCCTAAACTGGAGGAAACTTGAAACCCTCATGTTAATTCTTAAATGTAGTATTTCTAATTTGTGACAGACTGGTAGGCAGCCATTTTTTTTGTGTGTGTCTTAACTGGGGAATTACAGTTAAATTTTTATAATCAAGTGATTGCTATTGAATGTTGCCGGTGAGATGTTTTGGGGAAGTGTCTAAAGGGGGAGGGGGAGAGGGAAACATACTGAAATTAGAAAAGCCCTAAATCTTAGCAAAAAAAGAAATTGTAATTTTCACTTAGATCTTTAAGGGATATAAGAAGGTTGACAATTGATGTAGTTAAGTTGAACCATACTCATTGATGATTATGGGGCAGGCAATTATAACCTGCAGAAAAACTTAACAATCTTAAGAATTAAGATCCTGAAGTTTTTGTTTAATTGCATCAATTTCTGTATCTGTGAATTTATAAAACCAGTAAGTTTTGAATGAGGTTAATCTTGTTTCATATAAGTCTGTAGACTGTGATTTCCCCAAACTAAAGAGTACAGTACTTGGATTGTGTTTTTCATGGTTGTAGTGTTGAAGCACTAATATACAGAAAATAAAGGAATTACACAGTGCAGTTTCTCACGTTATGTTACTCGTTTGAACTAGGTTAAGGGGATTTGTGGTGTGTTGGGCCATGTTCTTTTTTCAGGGCTACATGGTAAACAAAGTTAATGTCGGAGTCCCTAGCTTTCATAAGAAGGAAAAGAATCAATTTGTTTCTTACACGGCTATCTCTATAAGGTGGTTTTGCCCTTTATTTGGTCCATGAATCTGGTTTTGTGACAGTTTAGAATGCAAAATTGGTTTAAATGTTTTCAGAAATTAAGGCTCTATGGAAGCAGTCATTTGCTGATGTTTCCTCCCCCACTCCCAAGCCCTAGCTTTAATATTTTTAGTAGTATAGAATTGTGTCTAGAAAAACTTGGCTCATACCTTTTCTTTTTTTTTTTTTTTTGGTTTTTGGGCCACACCCGGTGACACTCAGGGGTTACTCCTGGCTATGCGCTCAGAAGTTGCTCCTGGCTTCTTGGGGGACCATATGGGACGCCGGGGGATCGAACCGCGGTCCGTCCTAGGCTAGTGCAGGCAAGGCAGGCACCTTACCTCCAGCGCCACCGCCCAGCCCCATACCTTTTCAATTGACTTGAAGTTTAAAAAGTTTTCTTTCGTAATTCAAGTTGCTTGTCTGATGAGAATGGTGATTTGTAGCCACTAAAGTAGGGTGGATAGCTTGGATAAAAGGTTTTTAAAAAACATTTTGTTTTTGTAAGTCATTCACTCTGCATCAGCAATTTTATAGTTTAATTTTTGAGTGACTTAATGTGATCTTGATACTAGTTAGCCCCTAAATTGCCAGTATATTTGTACTGTGACTTATCAGTTATAAAATGTCAGCACATCATTGGTAGCAATTGGAAATATCTTTGAGTGGGCTTTATATTTTAACACATGTTTTAAAAGTATAGTAGTAGTTATAATTGAAAGGTAGTGGAGCTTACTAAATTCTCAAAGTTGTTTCCTCAATATCTTGCCAAATATGTATATCAGGGTAAAGCAAATCTTGTCTCTTACAGGGTTAAATTGCAAAACCACAAAGCAATGAAAAACTTAATTCTGACAAATTTAGTATTTGATAGGATTCAGTTGAATCTAGCAATTTGCTTTGTGTATATTGATTGTAAATCCAAAGTGATAAAGAACAAAAATTCGGGAGTATATAGGAGAGAAGGAATGTTGGAAGGTGTAGCCATACAGGAGGCAAAGTAACTTTTCCTTGCTTTGCTAAACTTTCAAGTTGCCAGACTTGATTAGTGAGTTGAAAGAACAGGAAATACATAAAGGTGAGATCAAAGCACAGAAAGGGCTGTGTAGAGGGGCTTAGAAATGTCAGTTGAAAGTAAACTTGCAGAGAATTAATTTTTTAAGAATTGTATGTTGTGAGGAGTATTGAAAATGTTTTAATTTTCAGTTATTTCCCCCTTTATTGTATTATGATTATCAAAACAATATAAAGCGAAAGTATATCATATCTTGTCCTTGAGTGCCTTTTCAGTTGTTAAATTATTGCTTTTGGATGTATATTTCCTATATAATTTGTTTTATAAGGTGAGGATAGATTTATTTGTTGAGTGCCTACTAAAATGCCTTTCATTGTTCTAGACCTAGGAGGTACATGAGTGAAAAAAGCCAAAATATTTTCCTTCATGGAATTTATGGGGGTGGTAGTAGGGGTGGGAGTGGGAGGAATCATTATCTGATGACAGATCAGATAAAAATGTTAGGTGGTACACTATTATAATATAGTATAGTTGTTGTAAGGTAAGGTAGAATGTGTAATAAGGAAGGCCTCTGAGAAGGTGACTCAACAAATATTTGAAGGATAAAGGTATCAGTGGAATTGGCATAGTAATGAAAAGATAATATGTATAGTGTAGAGCATGGGTGTGGAAACTAAGGTCAAATATGACTGGTCTGTTTCATAGGGACGAAGTTAGAATGAATTTTACCTTTTAAAATTATTAAGGATTGTATGGAAAGAAAAATGTGGATGACATAGTTATTCATCCTGAAAAGCCTAAAATATCTGCTGTTAGCACCTTTATGAAAAAAGTAATTACTACCCCAAGTCTAAACCTCAGTTTTTGCAATTATCAAAATATGAAGAAAAGGGGCCAGAGAGAGAGCATGGAGGTAGGGCGTTTGCCTTGCATGCATAAAGGACGGTAGTTCGAATCCCAGCATCCCATATGGTCCCCCGAGCCTGCCAGGAGCGATTTCTGAGCTTACAGCCAGGAGTAACCTCTGAGCGCAAGCTGGGTGTGATCCAAAAACAAACAAAATTGAAGAAAAGCAGTCTAATGAAGGGCTCTTTGTTAGATAAATCCAAACAAAGGTTTAGAAAATCATTGGCACATTTACCTCATTTGAATGATTAATGATTCTTTAGGATATACTGAATGTAGACTTACTGAGTGGTTTAACTTAGTTGTTTTTCCTCAGTGAGTGAAAGTGATTTAAATTAGCATTCTTTTAGAGCCATTTCATTTTAAATATTCTCTTATTTTTATATTTTAGGATCTTTGGACATGTTACGTACGTTTCCCTGTTAAAAGTTCCTTTTTATCCAGATTAACTAAGGATAGTTTGGATAGATTCAGTAGCAGCATTGATTTGTTTTTATTCACTTGATACTACTATCCCAAGCAATCAAGTCCCAAGGTTAGTATTTTTTTTTTTTTTTTTTGGTTTTTGGGTCACACCCTGGCGGTGCTCAGGGGTTACTCCTGGCTGTCTGCTCAGAAATAGCTCCTGGCAGGCACGGGGGACCATATGGGACACTGGGATTCGAACCAACCACCTTTGGTCCTGGATCAGCTATCTCTCCGGGCCCGTTAGTATTTTCTATTATGACAGCCTGTATGGAGTTACTGACTTGAAAAACTAATGTGTTGCCTGGTATTTAGCTTCTTTTAATATTATTTCTCTAGTATAAACTAGGAAAAGCAACTTACTTTTCATATGAATTATTCCTTGTCTAGAATGCTGCTTTGTACTATTTATATAATAGGTGTGGGAATCTATAACTATCTTAAAGAGAATAGAAATAATCTAGCAGATTATGAAAGTGTTAGGGAGGACAGTAACAAATGGGCTTTGAAAAAGAAAATAATTGTAGTTCAAAGAAAAACCTGTGTGAAATGCTTATAATCATAAAAGTTTCTTCTTAGAGCTGGATAGATCTAAGAAGATCATAAGTGGACAGAAATAAAAAATTGCCCAAGCTATTATGGTGCCAGCAATCCAACCCAAAAACCTTATGATTGTGCTTGTAGGGCACAATACTTGACCACTGAGCCACATTCTGAGCCTTTGCTCAGGAGTTACTCTTGGCAGGCTTGGGGGACCATATGGGATGCCAGGGATCAAACCCGGGTCTGTCCTGGATCGGCAGCATGCAAGGCAAATGCCCTTCCACACATCACTTATCACTTCAGCCCCAAAATAAATGTTAAAGATAAAAACGAGTTTTAATTTTTGAGTGCAGAACCAGGAGTAACCCCTGAGTGCAGCCAGGTGTGGCCCAAAAACCAAAACAAAACAACTATTTGAATAGGGCAAACCAGTGTTTCCTGCATTTTTATTTCTAAAAGTTTTGTGAATTAAGTACTAGGTTGGATTTATGTCTGAAGAGAGAAAATTGAGAAACATTCAGTGAATGTTTTTTTTTTTTTTGGGGGGGGGGTGGGTCACACCCGGCAGTGCTCAGGGTTTACTCCTGGCTCTATGCTCAGAAATCACTCCTGGCAGGCTTGGGGGACCATATGGGATGCTGGGATTTGAACCACCGTCCTACATGCAAGGCAAATGCCTTACCTCCATGCTATTGCACCTGCCCCAGGAGCATTTTTTTTTTATGCTTACCACCTGCTAGGTATTATGAGTTTCATTTGTATTGATTTTATTTATTTATTTTGGTTTTTGGATCACACCTGGCAGTGCTCAGGGGTTACTTCAGGCTCTGCATCAGAAATCACTCTGGCAGGCACGGGGACCATATGGGATTCTGGGATTCGAACTACTGTCTGTGATGAATCAATCGGCTGAGTGCAAGGCAAACGCCCTACTGCTGTGCTATCTTTCTGGCCCCTGTATTGATTCTCTTAATTCTCACAACTTTTTGAGAAGAAAGTCCCATTTTATAGTTTAGAAAACTAAGGTCTAGAGAAAATTAGTAACAGCAGAGCTAAACTTTGGACTTAGCCTAAAATGTGGTTAAGGTAAACTAATGAATAGTAATGTATTTAGCATATTTAAGTGAGTGTATTTTGTTTAAAAATGCTTCTTCTTGGGCCCAGAGAGATAGCACAGCGGTGTTTGCCTTGCAAGCAGCCGATCCAGGACCAAAGGTGGTTGGTTCGAATCCCGGTGTCCCATATGGTCCCCTGTGCCTGCCAGGAGCTATTTCTGAGCAGAGAGAGCCAGGAGTAACCCCTGAGCATCGCCGGGTGTGGCCCAAAAACCAAAAAAAAAAAAAAAAAAAAAAAAAGAAATGCTTCTTCTGGGACCAGAGTGATAGCACAGTGATAGGGCATTTGCCTTGCATGCTACTGACCTGGATGGACACGGGTTTAATCCCCGGCATTTCATAAGATTCCCCCAAGCCTACCAGGAGTGGTTTCTGAGCACAGAACCAGGAGTAATCCCTGAACGCCACCAGGTGTGGCCCAAAAACAAAAAACAAAATAGGGGGGGGGCCCAGAAAGCACAGTGGTAGGGCTTTTTGTCTTACACTCAGCCGTTACAGCATGGATGGTGGTTAGAGTCCCATCATCCCATATCCCAAATGGTCCCCGAGCCTGCCAGGAGTGATTTCTGAGCACAGCCAGGAGTAACCAACCCTTGAGCACTGCCGGGTATGACCCAACCCCCTTCCCCCCCCCCCAAAAAAAAAAGCTTGCTCTGTGGGGCTGTCATATTTAAAGCTCAAGTGATGGGATGTGTAATGGGCACTCTACACTTTTGGAGAAGTCCATACTTTTTTTTTTTTTTTTTTGGTTTTTGGGTCACACCCAGCAGCTGCTCAGGGTTTATTCCTGGCTCTGTGCTCAGAAATTGCCCCTGGCAGGCACAGGGGACCATATGGGATGCTGGGATTTGAACCACCGACCTGCATGAAAGGCAAACGCCTTACCTCCATGCTTTCTCTCTGGCCCCTAATCTTTCTTGAACATGTTACTCTTCCTCTTCCTATCCTCTTCCTTAGAATTTTCGAATAAAACCTAATTTCACTTTCGAAAAATAAATAAACTCGAGATAGAGCACATGCCCATTATGTGGAATTCTGAATTATATCTACATGGCTCCCTGAGCATTACAGTTTGGAGCACCAAATTGTCAGACCAGCACTGAAGGACTGAGTATCACCTAATGTGGCTTTGACCCCTCAATTCCCCTCAGCACCCTGCTATAGTCCTTAGAAAAAGAAAAAGCTTGCTTTGAGTAAGATGCTAGAATTTTTTTTTTTTTTTTTGGTTTTGTTTTAGTTTGGAGCCATACCTGGTGGAGCTCAGCATTACTCCTGGCTCTGTTTAGGAATGAGTCCTTGTGGGCTTGGATTTCCATATGGACTGCCGGAGATTAAACTCAGGTCTCCAAAGGTGGAGAGTGCCCATTACACTGGTGGTGTTCGGGTTATTCCCGGCTTTGCACTCAAGAATTATTCTTGGGGTTAGAGAGGTGGCACAGGCAGTAAGGTGTCTGCCTTGCACGGGCTAACCTACGACAGACTGGTTTGATCCCTCAGTGTCCCATATGGTCCCCCAAGCCAGGAGCGATTTCTGAGTGCATAGCCAGGAGTAACCCCTGAGTGTCACCTGTTGTGGCCCAAAAGCCAAAAAAAAAAAAAAAAATCATTTCTGGTGTGCTCAGGGACCATATGAGATGCTAGAGAATTATAGGCTTCTATTTCCTGAGTGGAGAGCCAGGAGTAACCCCTGAGCACTGTTGGGTTTTGGTCCCCCAAAACAAGGTATCAGGTAAAAGGAAATAATTTTAATTTAACTACAAGAAATTATTAATTTAATATTACATTAAATATATAATAATTATTCCTCATTGTTCTTGTTATATTATCTGGGGTTACACAGTTGTGTTGTACTTGAGATTGCACTTAATTGTGCTGGGGATCACAATGGCAGTGCTGGGAACTGATCCTTTGGTCTCGTCTCTCAAGGCAATTTGGTCATGCAAGGCAATTGGTCTACTACTAAGTCATCCTTGGGACCTGTAAATGAATTATTAAGATAATTCATATTCTGTGTTCACTTCAGCAGCACATATACTAAAATGGGAATGATACAGAGATTAGCATGGCCCTTGCGCAAGGATGACACGCAAATTTGTGAAATGTTCCATATTTAAAAAAAAGATAATTCATATTCTTTATTTCATAGAAAATCTTTAAATTCCTGTTTATTAATTTTTTTGGGTCACACGAGGCAGCGCTCATGGGTTACTCCTGGTTCTATGCTCAGAAATCGCTAAATCGGTCCTAAAAAAAAAAAGATCATTCCTGGCAGGCTCAGGGGACCATATGGAATGCTGGGATTCAAACCACCGTCCTTCTGCATGCAAGCCAAATGCCCTACCTCCACCCTATCTCTGGCCCCTAGAATTCCTGTTTTTATTTTATTTTATTTTTATTTTTCATGTCATGTACAGCAATGTTACAGGTGTTACTCCTGTCTACACTTGGGACTCCTGATGAACCATATAGGAGTGGGGGATTAAACTCTGGCCAGGCCTGTGCAAGACAAGTGCCCTACCCACTGTACTATCTCTCCAGTCCCTCTTGTGTACATTTTATACTTAAGATATTTAAGATACCCATATTCCAGTGCTCAATAGTCATTCGTGCCTGTCATATTGAACATATTCTTGGTGACTTACTTCCTAATTGCATATCTATTATTATTTTTTGTTTTTTTTGGGCCATACCCGGTGATGCTCAGGGGTTACTCCTGTCTGTGTACTCAGAAATTGCTCCTAGCTTGGGGACCATATGGGACGCCAGGATTTGAACCACTTATCCTCCTGGGTTGCATACAAGGCAAATGCCCTAGCAGTGTGCTATCACTCCGGCTCCTGCATATCTATAATTTTAGTAATTGTTGGAGAATACCATTTAAATAATTGAGATGAGTTTTCTAGACTAGGAACAGGCAGAGTATGGGTTGTGAATCTAATCTGGCCCCTTGCTGTTTTTTTGTTTGTTTGTTTGTTTGTTTGTTTTTGGGTCACACTCAGCAGTGCTCAGGGGTTACTCCTGGTTCTGTGCTCAGAAATCGCTCCTGGCAGGCACGGGGGATGCCGGGATTCGAACCACCGTCCTTCTGCATGTAAGGCAAATGCCATACCTTCATGCTATCTCTCCGGCCCCCTTGCTGGATTTTATAAATAAAGTGTTACTGGTTCATAACTATGTTCATTGATTTGTGTATTGTACATAGCAGGAAGAGCAGCAGAGTTAAGTAGTTAGGACAGAGACAATTCAAATCACAAAGCCTAAAACATTTGCTCTCTGGTTCTTTACAGAAGCATGATTTTTTTTTGTTTGTTTTTGGGCCACACCCAGTGGCGCTCGGGTTATTTCTGGCTCTGTTCTCAGAAGTCGCTCCAGGAAGGCTTGGAGGCAGGGCACATATGGGATACCAGGAATTGAACCTGGCCTGTCCTGGGTCCACTGCATTCAAGGCAAATGCCCTGCCATTGTGCTGTCACTCAGCCCCTGCAGAAATATGTTAATATCTTTCTGTCTGCGGCCAGAGCATTAGTGTAGCGGTAGGGTGTTTGCCTTTCATGCAGCTGGTCCAGGATGGACCTTGGTTTGATCCCTGGCATCCCATATGGTATCCCAAACCTGGAGCAATTTCTGAGCACATAGCCAGGAGTAGCCCCTGAGCGTCACCAGGTGTGGCCCAAAACAAACAAACAAAATCTGTCTTCAAACTAAAGTCTTAAAGATAAACACATTAAGTAATTGATTTTTGGGGAAAATTATACTGAAATAGTTAATCAAAAAGATGTTTTAATTCATTTATTCATCAAACATTTATTAACTAGGTGGCAATGTACTAGGTTCTATAACACCATAATTCATCAATGGTGCCATGTATCAAATCTAGGCCTCTTTTTTTGGAGGGGGGGGACCACACCCTATGACGCTTAGGGGTTCTGTGCTCAGAAATTGCTTCTGGCTCGGAGAATCATGGGACACCAGGTATTGAACCAAGGTCCGTCCTGGATTGGCCGCGTGTAGGCCTCTCGTGCAAAGCATATGCTGAACTGCTGAGCCATAGCTCTAGCTCAGAAACTAAAAACACCTCCTCAGGAGGTTGTACTTGGAGTGCCACATATGGTGCCAGGGATCAAATCAAGGCTACCTTTCAGTAACACATCTCTAGCCCTAGACATTTCTCTTGGTTGCTCTGTCCCATGTGGAGAATCCTAGAAGAATCCATCTTTTAGAAAAAAAAAGTATTCTGTATGGAACCTGTGTGACTATAAGCTTCAATTAACATTCTGTATAGTGTTGTAACCAGATTTTAGCTGGAGTTCAGGGAGTTAAAGAAGAGGTCTATGTTTACTCTGAGATCAGAGGAATAACAGGACTTGTGTTCTCCAGCCTGGATGCTCTTCTCTAAGCCTGGTTCATGATGATGGCTATGCTATTTCAAGAGAAATCAGGAGCTGGGTGGGTGCCTTTGATGGTCTGCATCAGAACAGAGAACAATGGTTAGGAAGTAGCTAAGAGTGTGGGCATAGGCTATGGGGTTAGGAACTAGTTTGCAATGAGAGGAGGCAGAGCAATTGCTAGGTTAGAAGCATTCAAAGAATTGTGATGAAGAGATGATCATAGACATAAAGGGTATGAGAATCAGATGCATGTGGAAGTTATAAAAACTTTAATATAAGTTTTCCATTTAATTTTCAAAGAACTGCCCAGATTATGTGTTAATTGCTGAGGCTGGATTGGAGAAATGAGGAATATGTTCACCCATTTCCTAAAGGTAAAAGATGTGGGAAAAAAAGAATCAGTTTGAAACATGTTAATCTAACTTTTTTTTTTTTTTTAGTTTTTGGATCACACCCAGTGATGCTCAGGAGTTACTCCGGGCTATGTGTTCAGAAATCGCTCCTGGCTTAGGGGATCATATGGGATGCCAAGGGATCAAACAGCAGTCTGTCCTAGGTCAGCCGCATGCAAGGCAAACGCCCTACTGCTGCCCCATCACTCCAGCCCCTAATCTAACTCTTAAACTTTTATGGCTATATGGGTCTACGAGGGAGGTGGGATCATTCCTCTGCTCAGGGGATCATGTGGTGCCAGGGATGAATTTGGGGCTTTTCCCAGGCAAAACATTTGCTCCAACCTTAAACTTTTATATAAAACTGTCTATCTTTAAGTTTATATGTTTATATTTGAGGAGGCCCACCCAGTACTCCTGACTCTACACTTAGAAATTGCCCCTGGCAGGCTGGGGGACCATGTGTGATTACAGGAATAGAACTGAGTCCTTCCGGGATTAACAGCATGCAAGGCAAATGCCCTACCACTGTGCTATCTCTCCGGCCCATATATATATATATATATATATATATATATATATATATGATTATTAATTGTTTTATTAAGCACCATAGCTACAAAACTATTCATTGTTGGGTTTCAGTCATACAATGTATACCATCCTTCACCAGCATCATCCTTCCTGTCAACTATGCTTCTTGTTTCTCTCCCCTAAGCCTGCCATTCCTGCCTTTCTCTAGGGCAGGCAAATTACTTCTCTCCCTTCCTCCCTACCCCCTCTCTACCCCTCTCACTTTCCTCCCTTCCTCTCCTCTCCTTTTCCCCTCCCTCCCTCCCTTCCTCCCTCCCTCCCTTCTCTTCCTCTTTTCCTCCCTCCCTCCCTCCCCCTCTCCTCTTTCTCCCTCTTTTTTTTTTTTTTTTTTGACACTGGTTAATGGAAGGGTGCCTTGCCTGTTAGTTTCTCCACGTTTGGCAAGTTTTTGTACAGAAAAATCAGTCCCATCTATCATTGTCCTAATAGACCACCCTTCTCTAACTACAATCATTGCTCTTTGTGGCGAGCTTGCTTTCTTGGGCTGGACCTCCTAACTTGTCTCTGGATTTTATAATATCTATATTTTTTATATCCACAAGTGAGTGAGGCATATTCTATGTCTGCCACATCTCCTCTGGCTCATTTCATTCAGCATAATAGTTTCCATGTCTATCCATGTATAAGCAAATTTCTTTTTTTTTCTTTTTTTTTTTTTTTTTTTTGGTTTTTGGGCCACACCCGGCAGTGCTCAGGGGTTACTCCTGGCTGTCTGCTTAGAAATAGCTCTGGCAGGCACGGGAGACCATATGGGACACCAGGATTCGAACCAACCACCTTTGGTCCTGGATTGGCTGCTTGCAAGGCAAACGCCGCTGTGCTATCTCTCCAGGCCCAGCAAATTTCATGACTTCTTTTTTCCTAACGTCTGCATAGTGTTCCATTGTCTAGATGTACCACAGTTTCTTTAACTGCTCATCTGTTGTTGGAAACTGGGATTTTTTTCTAGGTTCTGGTTATTGTAAACAGTGCTGCGATGAACATAGGAGCACAAAGGGCATTTTTGTATTGTGTTTTTGTTTTCTGGGGTATATCCCTAGGATTGGTATTGCTGGGTCATATGGAAGCTTGATTTCTAGCTTTTTGAGGAACGTCTATTTTATTTTTCAAAAAGGCTGGATCAGGGCCAGAGTGATAGTACAGTGGATAGGGCGCTTGCATGGCACAAGGCTGGCTTGGGTTTGATCTCCAGCATTTCATACAGTTTCCCTAGCCTGCCAGGAATAATTCCCAAGCACAGATCCAGGAAGTAACCCCTGAACACTGCTGGGTGTGGCTCAAAAGAAACTTCAACAACAACAAAAACAACAAAATGGAAAGGCTGGACCAGTCTACATTCCCACCAGCAGTGAGTGAGAGTCCCTTTCTCCCTACATCCACGCCAGCACTGGTTGTTCTTCGTTTTTATGATATGTGCCAGTCTCTGTGGTGTGAGATGACATCTCATTGTAGGTTTTTTTTTTTCTTTTTTGGTTTTTGGGCCACACTCGGTGACGCTCAGGGATTACTCCTGACTATGCACTGAGAAATCGTTCCTGGCTTGGGGGACCATATGAGACGCCGGGGGATCAAATTGTGGTTCGTCCTAGGTTAGCGTGTGCAAGGCAGATGCCTTACTGCTTGTGCCACCTCTCTGATTTACATCTTCCCTGATTAGTGATGAACATTTGTTTTTTTTTTTGGGGGGGGTGTGGGTCACACCGGCATCACTCAGGGGTTAACTCTTGGCTCTATGCTCGGGATGCCGGGCTTCGAACCACCGTCCTACATGCAAGGCAAATGCCCTACCTCCAGATGAGTATTTTTTTTAAAATTTGCCTTTTGGCCATCTGAATTTTTCACTTGAGGAAATATCGGTTCATTTCTTCTTCCCATTTTTTGATGGGGTTAGGTTTTTTTTTCCTTGTAAAGTTCAATCAGTGCCTTGAATAGCTTATCTGATGGATATTAGGTGAAAAGTTTCTTCTATTCCAAGGGTAGCCTTTGTATCCTAATCACGATTTCCTTTGAGGTACAGAAGCTTCTGAGTTTACCTATATGTTTATCTTTGGTTGACCAGTGGTGTTTTATCCTTGAAGATGCCTTTAGCTTCAATATCTTTGACTATTCTGCCTACATTTTCCTCTGTGTACTTATGGTTTCAGGTTTGATATCAAGGTCCTTAATCCATTTTTTATTTGACCTTTGTGCATGGTGTTAAGGAAAAATAGTAAAATGGTGGGTTACAAAGTTAATATACTAAAATTCATGGCTTTCCCATATACAAATAATGAAAGAGAAGAAAAAGATATTAAAAAATAATCCATTCTCAATTGTGCTTCAGAAAATCAAGTACCATGGAGTAAACTTAAAGAGGTGAAAGAGCTATATAAAGAAAACCATAAAACACTGCTTCAAGAAATAAAGGGAGGCGGAGAGATAGCACAGCAGTAGGATGTTTGCTTTGTACGTGGCCAACCCTGGATGGACCCAGGTTTGATTCCTGGCACCCCATAAGGTCCCCTGAGCCTGCCAGGAGCGATTTTTGAGTGCAGAGCCAAGAGTAACCCCTGAGCGCTGCTTGGTGTGACCCAAAAACAAAAACAATTAAAGAGGACACAAGGAAATGGAGACATATACCCTGCTCATGGTTTGGGAGAATTAAACATTAGAATGCCAGTACTGGGCCCGGAGAGATAGCACAGCGGCGTTTGCCTTGCAAGCAGCCGATCCAGGACCAAAGGTGGTTGGTTCGAATCCCGGTGTCCCATATGGTCCCCCGTGCCTGCCAGGAGCTATTTCTGAGCAGACAGCCAGGAGTAACCCCTGAGCACTGCCAGGTGTGGCACAAAAACCAAAAAAAAAAAAAAGAATGCCAGTACTTCCTAACCTAAAGCATTGTACAGATTTAATGCAATCCCTATAAAAATTCTCATGACATTTTTCAAAGAAGTGGATCAGACACTCCTGTAATTTATATGGAGAAATAAATGTCCTGAATAGCTAAAGCAATCTTTGGCAAAAAAAAAAAAAAAAAAAAAAAAAAAAAAAGATGGCAGTAATCACTTTCTCCAACTTTAAACTGTACTATAAAACAGTAGAGATTAAAACAGCATGGTACTTGTATAAAGACAGAACCTTAGATCAATGGAATAGACTTGGATATCTGGAGATGGACGCACAGGTTTATAACAATTTTTGATAAAGAAGCAAGAAATACAAAGTGGAAAAAAGAAAGCCTCTTCAACAAATGGTGCTGGAATAACTGGTCAACAGCATGCAAAACAAAAAAAAAATGAACCAAGTGCAAGGCAAACGGCCCCTATTTTTTTTTTTTAAGGCTACCCCTGGTGATGCTGAGGGGTTACTCCTGGGCCTCCACTCAGGGATCACTTCTGGTAGGCTTGGAGGACTATATGGGATGCTGGGGTTTGAACCAGGGTCAGTTGCGTGCAAGGCAAGTGCCCTACCTACTGTTCTATTGCTCTAGCCCCATCCTTAAACTTTTTTTTTTTTTTCATTTTTGGTTTTTGGGTCACATCCGGCAGCGCTCAGTGGTTATTCCTGGCTCTATGCTCAGAAATCGCTCCTGGCAGGCTCGGGGGATCATATGGATTGACGGAATTTTAACCACTGTCCTTCTGCATGCAAGGCGAACGGTCTACTCCATGCTGTCTCTCCGACCCCCCCATCCTTAAACTTTTTATTTGCCTGACTTGGTTTCTCTTTGTTATGCCTGAAATGACCACATTCAAGTCATTCTAGTCCCATAATAATTACACATCTAGAAGTGACTTGTCTGGTAAATCATAGAAGTTAGTGATAGGGGCCGGAGAGATAGCACAGTAGCGTTTTCCTAGCAAGTAGCCAATCCAGGACCGAAGGTGCTTGGTTCAAATCCTGGCGTCCCATATGGTCCCCCGTGCCTGCCAGGAGCTGTTTCTGAGCAGACAGCCAGGAGTAACTCCTGAGCACCTCTGGGTGTGGCCCCAAAACAAAACAAAACAAACAAACAGAACAAACAAATCAAGTGGATTAAAATTTTATTTCAAATTACCCATGGAGGGAATTTAAAAAGAATTTCTAACAGGTAGTCATCATGCTTGTTTAAAATATGGCTACCAATTCACTATGAAACTTAAGATTTTTTTTGTTTTTTTTTTTTTTTGTTTGTTTGTTTTTGGGCCACACCCAATGTTGCTCAGGGGTTACTCCTGGCTGTCTGCTCAGAAATAGCTCCTGGCAGGCACGGGGGACCATATGGGACACCGGGATTCGAACCAACCACTTTTGGTCCTGGATCGGCTGCTTGCAAGGCAAACACTGCTGTGCTATCTCTCCGGGCCCAGAACTTAAGATTTATAAACTGCCTTAATACTTTCTGTCAACATCGATTTTGGATTGTAGGATAGATTCTTCCACAATGATTTAGGATTTGGGGGGGGGGATGTTTACAGGATGACAGATGGACTGTAGAATTAAATAATAGTACATATTGCTAAATAATTGTTGGGTGGCTGCCAGTGTACTGGGATCTTTAAATGCAATCTCTATAACATACTAGCCAAATAAGTGGTTTTAGCTCCCCTTTTATAAATGAGAAATAGCTCAATGCACAAAATTTAAGTAATTTTCTCATGATCGCTATTAAAAGGCAAGGAGTATATTCAGATTTAAGTCTTATCTCCAAAGCAATCACATTACTTAACAGGTTCTTTGCTCATAAATTACTCCTGGCAGGCTCAGAGGATTATATGGGATGCCAGGGATTTAACCCTGGTTGGCCCTGTATGCAATGTATGTATGTAAATGGTCTACTCACTGTGCTATCACTCTGGCCTGTGAAGTTATTTTTTAAATTCTTCAGTAAAATATGGTTAACATATTTGTGTAATAACAATAATATATCTGTGATTTAACAAATGTTTCATACATCTCATTTATCATATCTGGAGGCTAGAGTGATAGCATAGTGGTAGGGCATTTGCCTTGCATGCTGCTGACCTGGAACGGACCCAGGTTCAATCCCTCATGATTCCCTAAGCCTGCAGGAGCGATTTCTGAGTGCAGAGCCAGGAGTAACTCCTGAGTACCCCTGGTGTGGCCCAAAAACCTAAAAACAATGTATCGGGGCTGCCGAGGTGGCGCTAGAGGTAAGGTGTTTGCCTTACAAGCGCTAATCAAGGAAGGACCGCAGTTCGATCCCCCGTTGTCCCATATGGTCCCCCCAAGCCAGGGGCAATTTCTGAGCGTTTAGCCCTGAGCATCAAACGAATGTGGCCCGAAAAACCAAAAAAAAAAAAAAAGTTAAAAAAAAAAACAAACCAATGTATCATGTCTGTGTATTTTCTTTTTTTTTTTTTTTTTTTTTTTTAGTTTTTTTTGGGTCACACCCGGCAGTGCTCAGGGGTTACTCCTGGCTGTCTGCTCAGAAATAGCTCCTGGCAGGCACGGGGGACCATATGGGACACCGGGATTCGAACCAACCACCTTTGGTCCTGGATCGGCTGCTTGCAAGGCAAACACGCTGTGCTATCTCTCCGGGCCCATGTCTGTGTATTTTCAAAAACAATAAAGGAGTGGGGACAGCAATAATGCAGTGGGTTGGGCATTTGCCTTGCATGCAGCTAACTCAGGTTCAAACTCTGGCAACCAATGTAGTCCTCTTAGTCTACCCGGAGTATTTTCTGAGCACAGAGCCCAGAGTGCAACAGGGTGCGGTCCCCAAACAAGAGAAAACAAACGAAAATCAAAAATGAAGGGCAGGGAGGCCAGCGAGATAGCGTAGGCGTTTGCCTTGCGGGCAGCTGACCGAGGACAGACAGTGGTCCAAATCTCAGCATTCCATATGGTCCCACCAGCCTGCCAGAGCAATTTCTTTTTTTTGGAGGAGGGGGTGGTGACGGTCACACCCGGCACCGCTCAGGGGTTACTCCTGGCTGTATGCTTAGAACTAGCTCCTGGAAGGCTCGGGGGACCATATGCGACGCCAGGATTCGAACCACCGTCCTTCTACATGCAAGACAAACGCCCTACCTCCATGTTATCTCTCCGCCTCCCCAGAAGTGATTTCTGAGCACAGAGCTAGGAGTAACCCTGACCACCACCAGGCCGGGTGTGACCCAACCTCCTTGTCCCCTCCCCCACAATAAAAGGGCAGGAATGTTTTTGAAGTGTAAGAGGAGAGTGCTTCCTTCAATGAGGAAAAAGTTAGAAATTTTAAATGATTACCAAACATTCTTCTGGAAGTCATTTAGTTCCTGAGGCCCTAAATGATGAGGCAAAGATGGTGGAGAGGTAGACATTTCTCTCTCCTTTGTTAGATAAGTTGACATTAAATTAGTTTCAAACTAGAGCACTATGTTATTCTTGATGGGGAATGCTTTACAAGTTGCTTTCAGGGATTTCCAAATTTATGTGGCCTTACCACTCCCCTTTCTGATAAGACTCATGTATTTTCCTGGAAATCTATCCTCTATAAGTGAACAGAGAGTACCCCACCCTATGTATCAGAGACTACTTACTGTACCTGAATTGTTTCAGCTCTCTAACCCCCAGCTCCTGTCCCAAAGGAAATTCATCACTCTTCAGGAAACACTGCTCTATTTCAACAGAAGTATCATACACACTGTTTCTAAACCCCCTTATAGCTGGCTAGATCTGTCTTGCCTTTACTTGTAGAGGAGGAGCCAGATGTACAGTTTCTGTAATGCGTTTAGCCAGAGGTTGTGTGCATGTGTAGACCTGCCTTTGGTGCACTGATGTTTAATTCTAATTTGTTTGTCTTTTTTTGAGTTGGAATTTTGCATTAGGTAACCTCATGAACTTATTCATAAGGAACTCAACATTTAAAGTATATAAATATTTACTGAATACTTAGAAAAACAAAATGAAGTACAGACTTTTTTTTTTTTTTTTTTTTGGTTTTTGGGTCTCACCCGGCAGTTGCTCAGGAGTTACTCCTGGCTCCATGCTCAGAAGTTGCTCTTAGCAAGCACGGGGGACCATATGGGACGCCGGGATTCAAACCGATGACCTTCTGCATGAGAGGCAAATGCCTTACCTCCATGCTATCTCTCTGGCCCCTGAAGTACAGACTTATTTTAAAATGTTTGCTCAGGGTAGCAGAAAAGTACATATTTTAATAAAATCATCTTTGTGCTAGTAATGATTTGGCTATTCATTTTTTTCTTTTTTCCTTTTTTTTTGGCTATTCATTTTTATAAGGTGAAAAAAGTCTTTTTTCATTAACTTTTAGAAATATTCATGTGTCATTTGTGTTTGGTCTTCAGATTTTGACTATATTTTTAGTTTGGACTTTAATATAAACACTATATAAAAGCTTGAGAAAAAAATTTTTAATAGATCATGAGGTGGTAGTAAAAGTATGTTAGCTCTGAAGTACCAAGTTATTTTCCTCATTTGAAAAATAATTGGAAAGAGGAGAGGCTGGCAATGTAGTGTGAAAGCCAGGAGGTTGAATCATCTAAGGAAATGAGTCACTGGCTATGAACCCTAACTTTCCTTTTTCTTTGACTTTGTGAGCCCAATGTATTATTTAAAATTTTATATTTGCTATATGTACATTAAGAATGGTATTTTATAGAAGAAAATTTATTTTTATGCGCTCAGAAATTGCTCCTTGCTTGGGGGACCATATGGGATGCTGGGGAGGGGAAGGGATCGAATTGCAGTCCGTCCTAGGATAGCGCTGGCAAGGCAGAAGACGCCTTACCACTTGCACCACCGCTCTGACCCCGAAACTTTGTTATTTTAATCTTTTTGGTTTTGGGGCCACACCTGGCAGTACTCCTGGTTCTATGCTCAAGAAATCACTCCTGGCGGGCCAGAGAGATAGCATGGAGGGTAAGGCATTTGCCTTTCATGTAGAAGGTCATCGGTTCAAATCCCGGCATCGCATATGGTCCCCTGAGCCTGCCAGGAACGATTTCTGAACATAGAGCCAGGAGTAACCCCTGAGAGATACCGGGTGTGACCCCCCCCCCAAAAAAAAAAACCGAAAAAAAAAAAAAAGGAAATCAGTCCTGGCAATTCGGGGACCATATAGGATTGAACCCATATGGGGCTTGAACTCAGGTTAGCCCAGGTTAACCTACTGCTACTGTTCTGGCCCCTATAGAAAAAATCTCTTAATACTAGTATTTGAGATTCAGTCTTTCAAAAAATAACAGAAATGATGAGATATTAAAAGAAATAGTTATATGCTCTAGACCAGAAAAAAAAAAAAAAAAAAGCCCTGTACTATGGGTTAGAGCATATGACTTGCATATTTGATTCTGGTTGGATCCCTGGCATTGAATAAGGTCCTTTAAATACCTCCAGGAGTGATTCTTGAGCAGTCAGGAATAAACCTTGAGCACCTCCAGGTGTAGCCCAAATTAAAAAAAAAAAAAAAAGTAATATGATATCTCAATATTTTTGTATACATATTTAGATCTAGGTGACCAACTTGGTGATTTAGAAAAATCATGTGATTCTTTTTTTTTTTTTTTTTTTTTGGGCCACACCCGTTTGACGCTCAGGGATTACTCCTGGCTATGCGCTCAGAAATCGCCCCTGGCTTGGGGGGACCATATGGGACACCGGGGGATCGAACCGCGGTCCGTCCTACGCTAGTGCTTGCAAGGCAGGCACCTTACCTTTAGCGCCACCTTCCCGGCCCCGTGATTCTTAATTAGCTTTTTGGGTGGGTGGGGAAGTTTGGGCCATATCTGGCAATGCTGGGATCACTTCTGGTGGTGGTTAGGGATCTCTGTGGTGTGGTACCAGGATTGAACCTGAGAGAGACTTCAACATGCAAAACAAGTGTTGCAACCTTTTGAACTAGCCTCTCTAGCCTCTTAAAAACATTTTTTGGGGCCAGAGAGATAGCATGGAGGTAGGACATTTGCTTTGCATGCAGAAGGATGGTGGTTTGAATCTCAGAATCCCATATGGTTCCCCCAAGCCTGCCAGGAGCGATTTCTGAGCATAGAGCCAGGAGTAACCCCTGAATGTGCTGGATGTAACCCAAAAACCAAAAAAAAATTTTTTTTTGATGGGCCGGAGTGGTGGTGCAGTGGGAGGGCGTTTGCCTTGCAAACCTAGGTTTGACCTAGGTTTGACCTAGGACTTCGGCTGGCCTAGGATGGACTGTGGTTTGATCCTCTGGCGTCCCATATGGCCCCCTAAGCCAGGAGTGATTTCTGAGCGCATAGCCAGGAGTAACTCCGGAGTGTTACTGGATGTGGCCCCAAAAAAACAAAATAAATATTTTTGAGGTTAATAACATGATATTTGTGAGTTTAAAAAAGAATCTGGCGTACTGGTAGTTATTGACATATTTTTTCTTTTTTTTTTTTTTTTTTTGGTTTTTTTTTTTTTTTTTTTTGGGCCACACCCGGTGACGCTCAGGGGTTACTCCTGGCTATGCACTCAGAAGTCGCTCCTGGCTTGGGGGACCATATGGGACACCGGGGGATCGAACCTCGGTCCGTCCTAGGCTAGCGCAGGTAAGGCAGGCACCTTACCTTTAGCGCCACCGCCCGGCCCCGACATATTTTTTCTACTCTACACTTAATGTTTGAATTGTTTCTTGGAGACTTTGAGACATAATTCAAATGAACACATTATATTATGGCATATTTTTATTTATTTTTTTAAAATTTTTATTTCTTTTGCTATGTCAGGAGGCTCTCACATGTGCAAATTATGCTTTACCATTCAGCTACATCCTTGTTCCTATAGCTTGTTTTTGAAATAAATTCTTTACTTTCTAAACAATTTTAATATTTACAAATTTAGTACTCCTTTTCCTTCTTTTACTCTTCCTCTTCTACCTCCTTTTTCTTCTGCTTCTCTTCTTCCTCTTCTCCTGCTCCTCCACTTCTCTCTTAATGATATGTTAATATTGTCTATCCTATCCTTTCTATCATTTGTTCCCCTCTTCCAACTTGATATCTTCAGTTTTGTTGTCAGAGGATTTGTTTTCATTTGCCCTTGCCTATTCCCTTTTTTGTTTCTTTATATGTCATATATGAGTGAAATATAATTTGGCATTTGTTCTTCTCCATTTGACCTAAATCACTTATAAGATACTTTTTAGTTCATACACTTTGTAGGTACTGAGGGGCCTCCAAAAGAAGTGCTACTCCATGGGGCCGGAGAGATAGCATGGAGGTAAGGCATTTGCCTTTCATGCAGGAGGTCATCGGTTTGAATCCCGGTGCCCCATATGGTCCCCCGTGCCTGCCAGGAGCAATTTCTGAGCCTGGAGCCAGGAATAACCCCTGAGCACTGCCGGGTGTGACCCAAAAACCACACACACACACAAAAAGTGCTACTCCTGAAGAAGCTCAGAGGGCCTTTATTTGCTGGGGACCAAACTGGAGACCCTCATATGCAAAACATGTGTATGTCCCTGCCCTATTCAAGGAGTCTTGCATCCAATTTTTGACAATGAGATAAATTTGAATTATAGAATGAAATACTGAATTTCATTAATTTTATATAATATAATAATATGAATATATAATAATATGAATAATGCTAATAGGATTCATTAGTTATATTATTTCACTGAATAAAGCTTAGATAGTATAGTAATTAAAAAACAAGAGTTTAATTCTAGATTATGTTAGTACTATTAATATATATTAATGGTATTACATCACCAGGATTTGTATTAAAATACTTTTGAGGTGGAGAATGGGATTATATATGAAACAATGTTGAGATGGTAATTGTTAAAGTCAAGTGAATCTTTTATTTTTGGACCATACCTGGTGGTGCTTATGTTCTGCTATGTTCAGAGATTACTCCTGGTAGGCTCAGGTGAACATATAGAGTACTAGGAACAGAATCTGGGTCAACCATGTGCAAGGTAAATTGAGTTAGTTTGTATGTTTGAAATTGTTCATAATAAAAAGTTAAAACTATATATTGTACATAGGAAATATTTAGTATGGGCTAGAAAGATAGTACAGGGGTTAGTTAGGATACATGCTTTGCATGCTATTGACCTCACTTTGATCTGTGGTTCATATGGTCCCCAGGCATTGTAGGTGCAGCCTTCAAGGCTCTATTGTCTTGATAATCCCTGGAACTACAAGAATTTTAGGACAGGGGCTGAAGAGATAGCACAACAATAGGGCATTTGCCTTGCACCCAGCTGGTCTGGGATGGATGGTGCTTTGAATCTCTGTATCCCATATCCCATATCCCTGTGCCTCCCAGGAGCGATTTCTGTGCACAGAGTTAGGAGTAACCCCTGAGCATCACTGGGTGTGGCCCTAAAACCAAACCAAAACTAAACAAGAATCTTAAGACATTGCATCCTCAAACCTTTGCACTGAGCCACCAGCCTATTTAGCTGAGAATCATTAGCAGGGAACCAAGGCTTGGAGTAATGATTTGGATCCTCCCTCTTATACTCTCCCTCCCAGTTTTAAGGAATATAGACATTGTAAAAATTATGGCAAGAACTATTTATTGTATCTTTTTAAAAAAGATCATAATTGGAAATAGGCATTATGGATTTAAGAAGAATGGTAGTTTATTTTCTTTAATTTTTCAAAATGTGTTGTCACCAATTCTTTGACGAAGGGGAAGGAATGTCAAGAGGAAAGACTGAAAAATCCTGAAGAGGTTGAAATGCTTTTGTTTAATCATGAGTCACTCCCTGGGTGGAGTTTCTGTGGCATGGTTCTTAGCCAGCATGATATTCAGCTGAAACAGTAGTTGGGCCAAGAAACATAGTAGCCAAAATTTTGTTCTACTGTGACATTAGAAGCAACTTTATACAGCCTTTCTCGTTATTAAATTGCTGGTATTTTAAAAGAATAATAGAGATTTAACAGTTTTTCTGCACAATAATAATTTCCTCAGACCGAATGTGTCCCAAGTTACAAACAAAATTAAAGAACTTGTCCAAAGTGGACAAGTGTACTTACTCATGAGGAAGTGCTGTTTTATAGTACAGCATGTAAATGTAGGAGGTAAGTAAGGGTTGGGTGGGATTACTATTTTCTTAACAACTGTTTAAAGGCACACTGCAAAGCTAATCTACTTTTTTTTTTGGTTTGTGCTCAGGGGCTCTTAGGAGTCATTCCTGGTGGTGCTCCAGGGATCATATGGGATGCCGAGGACTGAATTCTTGGTTGGCTGCTGTTCTATTGCTCTGACTCCCAAAATTTCAAGAGGAAATTTAAAAATCCTAGCAAATTTTGTTGGGGTGAATTAATACCAATGTATTAAACTTTCAGGGCATTTGGGGTTGGAGCGGTAGCGCGGAGTGGTAAGGCGTTTGCTTTGCTGGCACTAGCCAGTTTGATCCCCCGGCATCCCATATGGTTCTCAAGCCACGAGCGATTTCTGAGTGCATAGCCAGGAGTGATCCCTGAGCATCACCGGTATGGCCCATAAAAACAAAACAAAACAAAAAAATCAAAAAACTTTCTGAGCATTAAAGAATTACTACTGATCTATTTAAACAACAGAGATGCTATAGAAATTTCTTTCTTTTATTTCTACACCTGGCTATGCTCAGGGCTTACTTCTGGTTCTATGTACAGGAATAATTTCTGCTAGAGCTGAGGATTAAATACATATCCTCTACAAGCACCTTAACATCTATCTGTACTGTTTTTCCAGTCTTAAAAGTTTCCTTCCGTGAAAGAGAACGAATAGTTGAGTAATGTAAACATTTTCCATTAAAGAATTGAAACTCTTTCATTAATATGTATTTTCAGGGCTGGAGCGATAGAACAGTGTCTTGCACACAGCTCAACCTGGGTTGGATCCTCAGCATTCTACATGGTGATTCCCCCCCGAAGTCCCGCAGGAATGATTCCTGAGTGCAAAGCCAGACATAACCCCTGAGCACCAATGAGCATGACCAAAAATAAAATCCAAAAACTGAAAAAAATTGTAATTGGTGAAATGTACAAGCATCTCCTGTCTTAATTGGTTTAACATCATTATTTAGATCCATGTTTGATCCATCAGCAGTAGCAACAAAAATCTCAAACATACAAACCTAAAAACCAAGCCATCTTTAAAAAACATTTTTATACACATTTTACACATTTACGAAGTTGTTCATGATTAAGTTTTAGTCTTACAATGACTGAACAACACCCTTCATTGGTGCACATTTCCCACCATCAATATCCCCAGTTTCTTTCCCATTCTCCTGTTTACAGCCTGATGTTTTGCTCTGTGGCAGACATTTTTCTTCTCTCTCTCTCTCTCTCTCTCTCTCTCTCTCTCTCTCTCTGTCCTTTTTTCTTTTTTCCTTTTAGACACTGTGATTTGCAATATAAACAAAGTCATCTTGATGGTCTGAATTATCAAATATGTGTATAAAAACTTACATGAATTTCTCATAAGGATGCTATAACTGCAAATACATAATGCGAGCATGCTATGCATGTACATTTGAAAGTTTTCTATAGAATAAAACAATAAATAAAAAGGCAGGATACTGCTGTCCAAGCAATTAGGAACTTATTTTCTCATGTAATTTAATAAGTAGACAGTCCTGGTCTGATGTAGCTTAGTTATATATAATCACGAATCCAGCAATTTGAATTTTCACTTAGTAATCCTTAGTGAGTTGACTTATCAACTTATGGTCATTAAATGCTTGCCAAACTTTTACTTCCATTTAAAAATTATTCTTTTATTTATTAACTTGTTTCTTCTCAACCCTCTTACTTTTGTTGTGATGACTGGGAGTTGCACTGTAGTTGTGGTGTTCACACATACATATGGTGGAATGTCAGAGATTGGAAACTTATTTTGTTGTTTTGGGGATTCCATTGGCAGTGCTGTTGGGATAGCACTTGGCATGTGGGTTAATAGGGGATCAAACTCAGGGCCTGATTGCTGCAAGGCAGAGACAATACAACTAAGTTATCCCTGGGTCCATTTTTTCAGACAGGTGAGGAAAGTGGCAGAAACACTAGTTCGAACTATGTCAGATTGTGCTGGAGCGATAGCACAGCAGTAGGGCATTTGCCTTGCATGCGGCCAACCTGGGACAAACCTGGATTCAATCCCCAGCATCCCAGATGGTCCCCCGAGCTTGCCAGGAGCAATTTCTGAACACAGATCCAGAATAACCCCTGAGTGCCACCGGGTTTGGCCCTAAAACAAAACAAACAGAAACAAACAAAAAAAAAGAACTATGTCAGACGACCCCTCCTTGTTCCAAAACAAACTTCAAAAATAAGCACTTGATTTTCCAGTTTTTTTTTTAGTAGAGGAAATAAGGATGAAAGGTCTACATTTATATTAGTTTTAGAAGTCATGACCCCAAAGTTGAGAACTGTTGCTTAAGGTTTAATAGGACTTGGACCCTATTGTTCAGTAGGCTTTGGAAAAGGTGAGAGGTCATTCCAGTTAGGAATACAAAGTGAAATGAGGCAGGTTGGGTCACCAGACACTGAGGAACTTCTGTCTTAGGTGGAGAATAATTTTGAAAAGTAATGGATAATAAATGTGGGCTTAGCTTGGGATGCTGGGAATTGAACCTTAGTTGTTTGCATGAAAGGCAATTGCTCTATCTACTGTGAAATCACTCTGGCCCTCTAAAATGTCAGGGTTTTTTTTGTTAGTTTTGGTATTTTTTGGCTCACACCCAGCAGCACTTAGAGGCTACCCCTAGCTCTACGCTCAGAAATCGCTCCTGGCAGGCTCGGGGGACCATATGGGATATCGAGATTCGAACGTCCGTCCTTCTGCGTGCAAGGCATACTATCTCTTCGGCCCCTAAAATGCCAGTTTTTAAGATTGAACCATCATATGTGATTTCAATATTCAACTGTTTTTGATTCACAATGCCATTAGAGTCACTCAAATTTGAAGTGGTGGTTAAATGACCAAATGGAAAAGTCTGGTTAGAAAATGAAGATAGAGGGTTTAGGTTTACTGAGAGGAGAGTATTAGAGAAAAATGTAACTATTTAGATGACAGTAGAAAATCCCCCTCCTCTATTTTTTGGATGATTCATCTTCACATTCTGAAGCTGTTGCTTACTTATTAATGACTTTAATCCCACAATCATTTTCAAGGCTCACAATTTTTTCAGTAAAAAATTTTAATTGAGATTCTATGATTTGTAATACTGTCAAATATCCTTACTTCCTTCTTCCCTCCCTCCCTCCCTCCCTCCCTCCCTCCCTCCCTCCCTCCCTCCCTCTCTCCCTTCCTTCCTTCCTTCCTTCCTTCCTTCCTTCCTTCCTTCCTTCCTTCCTTCCTTCCTTCCTTCCTTCCTTCCTTCCTTCCTTCCTTCCTTCCTTCCTTCCTTCCTTCGGCCACAGGGGTTACTCCTGGCTCTGTGCTCAGAAATCACTTCTGGAAGTTCAGGAGACTTCCAGATGAGATGCTGGGAATCAACCCCAGGCTGGCTTCATGCAAGGCAAACACCCTATCCTCTGTGCTATTACTCTGAACTCTAAATACCACATCCTTATATTGACAGTTCAGAAGATAGATGCTCTCTGATATTCCAATGGACAATTCCAACTCACTGAGCCAAGACATCATTTTTCTCTCCTTTCCTTTGTCCATCATTTATGTTCTTGTCTCATATTATTAGTTGAATTTATTTTTATTTTTGTGTGTCCCAATATGTTTTTTTTTTTTTTTGGTTTTTGGGCCACACCCGGCAGTGCTCAGAGGTTACTCCTGGCTGTCTGCTCAGAAATAGCTCCTGGCAGGCACAGGGGACCATATGGGACACCGGGATTTGAACCAACCACCTTTGGTCCTGGATTGGCTGCTTGCAAGGCAAACGCCGCTGTGCTATCTCTCCGGGCCCCCAATATGTTTTTGTTTTATTTTCCCCCTACCCTTTGTTTCTGTGTTTGTGAAGATCAGGGGCTGTGTAGGTGTGATTGCAGAACTGGCACATTTGGTTCTCTCTCAGTGAGCACCTGTCTAGTTAGCAGGGGTCTTGCTCATTGGGTTGTGGGAGGGGTGGCTCATACATAAGCTCACCAGGGTCACACCCTATTGCAGTGTGACTCACACATTCCTGACATTGTGCCAGAGAATAAACAATTGTGGTCTGTCAGGACCCCAGTTTGGAACCATGCTTAGTGCTTATGTGTCACTCTAGAACTTGAACTTCAGGCCTCATTGCTGCAAGGCAGGTATTTTTGTTTCTGAAGCATCCCTCAAATTTCTAAACTTTTTTTTTTTATTCACACCCAGTGTTATTCAGAGATTACTCCTAGCTCTGTGCTCAAGTCATTCCTTGCAGTGCTCAAGGGACCATATGGGATGCTGGGGATCGAACCCGGGTCAACTGCATGCAAGGTAAATGCCCTACCTGCTCGCTGTGTTATCACTCTGGCCTCATCTAAACTTTAGTTGTTGTTGTTTTGTTCTTTATTTTTGGGTCACATCTGGTGGTGCTCAGTGGATCTGCACTCAGGAATAACTCCTGAGAGAATTGAGGCATCATATCAGATGCCAGAGATTCAATATGGGTTGGCTGAATGCAAGGCAAGAGCCTTATCTGTTGTATTCTCTCTGGTCCCCATCCCCTAAACATGTAAAAATAAATAATCAATTGGCACATTTTACTGACCCCTAAATTAAATTATTTAATACATCTCAATGTGGTATAAAGGAGATAGGCTTAGTCTTAGGGAGTCATACTTATTTTCCCCTGAAAACCACTGGTCAGACTAACATAAAGGAGACAAAGGAAATGTAGGAAGGGCCTAAGGGGGTATGCCATCTAAGAAACACTGAATTGTATTTGAATGATCAAAAAAGATGTTCTCATAACTCTCTTAGACCCTAGGCTCCAAACCTTTGAGGCAGGCATGAGAAGAAAAATAGTATAATTAGGCTACTAGTTAGTGACAGATTCTTCTAAAGAGTGATATGATTAGGCACAAACTTAAGAGAACAGAGGAAGTGGTGCTACCGTGGTTAGTGATATCAGCTCCCACCTAGATGACTGTGCTAGATACTGAACTTACCTTTCATGGATTTCTCTCTCTACCTCCTACATCATTTGATCACAGATCTAATCAGCACTGCCTTTGAATCCTCCCCCCCCCCTTTCACTGCTATTCTTAGTTTTTATTTCCATTAGTTCTGGGTTATTGAAAAGCCTTTTACTTGCTGAGATCTTAGCAGGAATACAGCTGAACTGCTTCCAAAAGGATTATTTTAAAATATGACCATGTCTCTCTATGGCTTAACCACTTATTTTTTTTTTTTTTTGGGCCACACCCGGTGGTGCTCAGGGATTACTCCTGGCTGTCTGCTCAGAAATAGCTCCTAGCAGGCACGGGGGACCATATGGGACACCGGGATTCGAACCAACCACCTTTGGTCCTGGATCGGCTGCTTGTAAGGCAAACGCCACTGTGCTATCTCTCCGGGCCCAGCTTAACCACTTTTAATGTTTTCGATACATAACGAATCAAGTTAACACTTACTAGAAACACTTAGAAAACTCTCTGCACAGTATGGAAACTGGACAAAACATTAAGAATTGAGGGCTGGACAAAAACCAAAAAAATAAAAATAGCATGAGGTAAGGCATTTGCCTTGCATGCAGAAGGATGGTGGTTCGAATCCCAGCATCCCAGATGGTCCCCCGAGTTTGCCAGGAGCAATCCCTGAGCACTGCCGGGTGTGACCCAAAAACAAAAACAAAACAAAAAATAAAGAATTGAGGGCTGGAGTGATATAATATAGCCTTGACTTGGGTTTGATTCCTGAGCACAGAGCCAGGAGTTAAGCCCTGAGTAGTGCTGGGTGTGGCCAAAGCATCCCCTGTTACTGTGTGACTCAACAATAAGTAATGTCACTTTTGGGCATTTACTGTAAGGCCACAAAACACTATTTAAAAAGACTTTTGGGTGCCGGAGAGATAGCATGGAAGTAGGTCATTTGCCTTGCATGTAGAAAGACAGTGGTTCAAATCCCGGAATCCCTTATGGTCCCCGAGCCTGCCAGGAGCGATTTCTGAGCATAGAGCCAAAAGTAACCGAAAACCAATAAATAAATAAATAAATAAATAAATAAATAAATAAATAAATAAAAGACTTTTGTAGGGGAGAGTGATAGCTCAGTGTGGAGGTATTTACCTTGCACACGCCAACCCTGGTTTGATCCTGAGCATCACATATGGTCCCCTGAGGCTTTCAGGAGTGATTTCTGAGCACAGAGCCAGGAGTAACCCCTGAGTGCTGCCATGTGTACCCTCTCTCCTCAAAAAGACATTTGTATAATACATTTCACAATAGCCAAGATCTAGAAAAAAACCTAGGTGTCCACAAACAAAGGAGTGGATTAACTATTACACACACACACACACACACACACACACACACACACACACACACACAATGGAATACTAAGCTATAAGAAAAAATAATTTGATCTACTGCAATGTGGATATAACTAGAGTGTATCATGCTAAGTGAAATCAGAGGAAGAGGTGCAGGCGCAGAATGAACTTTCTCATTTGTGGAATAATAAAGAAACATAGCAGGGAAATAACAACTGGACAATGTTAACAGACCTGGAGAATTGGACTATGAAGTAGAGTCTGTCACAGGACTGATGTGGGTGTGGGAGAGAGGGGACCTTGAACTATTGGAGGGACACTGACATTCTCTTAGTGGGTGGAATGTTAGAACATTGTATACCTGAGCATCTAATATTAACAGCATTATAAATCATTATGTCTAAATAAAAATTAAAAAACAAGAGCACTCGTTTTATTTTTGTCTCACTTCCTTGTAACTCCTTGAGCTCTACAATTTTCTATACCCAACTTTTCGTTTTGTTTTGTTTTGGGCCACACCCAGTGGTGCTCAAGAATTATTCCTGGCTCTGCGCTTAGAAATAGCTCCTGGCAGGCTCAGGGAACCATATGGGATGCCTACAATTGAACCTGGGTCCATCCTGGGTCAGCATTGTGCAAGCAAACACCCTACTGCTGTGCCATAGCTCTGGCCCCTTCACACCCAACTCTTCGTTTTCTTGCAATATCCTCTGTTGGGTAGGATTCCAATACTTTTACATTGTTCCCTTAGCATGAAGTTATTCTGTTCATCCTTAATTTTTTTTTGGGGGGGTCACACCCTGCAGTGCTCAGGGATTACTCCTGGCTCTATGCTCAGAAATTGCTCCTGGCAGGCTCAGGGAACCATATGGGACGCTGGAATTCCAACCACTGACCTTCTGCATAAAAGGCAAACACCTTAACTCCATGCTATCTCTCCGGCCCCTCATCCTTAATATTTTGGTTGTCTTTTAACAACATCTCAGAAAAGGACTTCTCAGATGTCAGTCATATCTTTCTTTTTGGTCCCTTGCTAATCATCTTTAGTAATACATTTATTATATTAACACTACTCAACTGTTTTCCTCTGGTTTGAGGACAATGGTATTCAGTAGTTATTGCTTAGTAGACCCAGTGTATTACCATGAATATGGAAAAGTTGTACCCAGAAAGAACATAAGGGCACAAGAGCTGACCTCATAATTCCAGAGGCTAAAAGAAAAAAAGAATCGAACAAACAGGTCGATTTGGTTTTTTTTTTGTTTGTTTGTTTTTGTTTTTTGGGCCACACTCAGTGGTGCTCAAGGGTTACTGTTGACTCTGCACTCAGAAATTACTCCTGGCAGGCTTGGTGTACCATATGGAATGCTGGGATCAAACCCGAGATGGCCATATGTAAGGCAAATGCCCTATTAGCTGTGCTATTGCTCTAGCCTCCATCCTATGGTTCTTTAAAAAAAAATCTGAGTTCTGGGGCCAGAGAGATAGCATGGAGGTAAGGCGATTGCCTTGCATACAGAAGGTCGATGGTTCGAATCCCGGTGTCCCATATGGTCCCCGGAGCCTGCCAGGAGTGATTTCTGAGCATAGAGCCAGGAGTGACCCCTGAGCACTCCCGGGTGTGACCCAAAAACTAAAAAACAAAACAGAACAAACAAAAAAAAAATCTGAGTTCTGATTCGGCCTGAAAAGAAATTTGAGTTACATATTAATTTTAACTTAGTTATATATACATAGTTTTATATATACAATTGATAGTTATATATAGTTAGATATATATACAGATATATACATATAGTTAATATATAAAGGGAAAAATGAATCTAAAATTTCCAGGAATATCTTTCTTAATAAGTTATTTTTTTGTTTGTTTTTGGGCCACACCCGGTGACGCTCAGGGATACACCTGGCTCTGCTCAGAAATCGCTCCTGGCTTGGGGGACCTTATGGGACTCTGGGGATCAAACTGTGGTCCATCCTGGATCAGACACGTGCAAGGCAAATGCCCTATGGTTGCGTCATCGCTCGGGCCCCTCTTAATAAATTCTGACAAAGTCAATACACTCCCTTTGCTGTGTAATAAGTTCTGACAAAGTCAATATACTCCCTTTGCTGTGTTTGGGAATCAGACATGTTTTCTAGGGATACTATTACTATGCTCACAGTTGGTCTACCCTTGACTCTAAGAGAGTAAAACTAAGTATCAGACTACTTTATATCACTACTCTACTAATCCTCACAAACCATGGAGGGGCCACTTTATCATCCAAATTCTAATTAGGGGGAAATGAACAATTATACCTACTTTTAACTTCCAGTTGTACATGACCTACTGTTTGTATTTGACTCTGTAAGAAAAACTTTTGTGGGCCAGAATGATAGAATAGCAAGTAGGTCTGCCTTATACCTGGATGACCTGGGTTTGATTCCTAGCATCCCATATAGTCGCCTGACTTTTGTTAGAGTGATCCCTGAGCACAGAGTAAAAAAAAGTAAAGAAGAAAGAAAACCTTTTGTTTCTTAATATATGATTTTTTGGTCTTGACCAAAATATGCATGCTATAACAACACCTATGGGGAGGTTTATATTAGTCTTTTACCTATTATGTAGATGATTACTATTGTTACATAATAATACCTTGCACCTTGCACCTGGCTGACCTGTTTTCGATCCTAAGCATCTTATATGGTACACCACACCAGCCAGGAGTGATTCCTGAGTGCAAAGCCAGAAGTTACCCCTGAGCATTATCAGGTATTGCGCTAAAACCAACCAAAACTCCAAAATAAATATTGTTCTTTATATTTTTTTAATATTCTATGCTCAGAAATCGCTCCTGGCAGGCTTGGGGGACCATATGGGATGCCGGGATTCGAACCTTCTGTATGCAAGGTAAATGCCCTACCTCCATTCTATCTCTCTGGCCCCCAAAGTTACCTTCTTGATAACTCTTTCTTAATTTTTTCATTTTGTTCAATTTTCTTCTTTGAATTTTAACTTTATTTTTTGTGCCACACCCAGTTATGCTCAGGGGTTTACTCCTGGCTCCATACTCAGAAATCACTTCTGGTGGTGCTCAGGGTACCATATACTTTGCTGAGGATTGAACCCAGGTTGGTCACATGCAAGGTAAATGCCCTTCCTGCTGTACTATCTCTCCAACCTCCTATTTTTGTTTTAATACAAGTGATAGACTATCAGTACAATGCTAGCATTTGTTATATTTTCCTCTCTACTAATTTTCCTTAGTCAATATCTATTGCTGAATACATATGGAAATGGTTATGAACATTGAAGAACTTATCATCTAGTTGGGAAAGCTCTCTCTCTGTCTCTCTCTCTGTCTCTCTCTCTGTCTCTCTGTCTCTGTCTCTCTCTGTCTCTCTCTCTCTCTCTCTCTGTCTCTCTCTCTCTCTCTCTCTTTCTCTCTCTGTGTGTGTACAAGATTTAAGATTGCCATAGGGCCAGAAAGCACGTAACACTAGGCACAACCCTGGTTTCCATCCTGGCACCTCATATAGTTCCTGAATACAAAGCCAGGCATTCCATTGCTCTTTGGCAAAAAGAAGGATTGCTTTTTAAAATAGAAAATAAAAGAATTAATAAAGTTTGTCTTTTTTTGGGGGAAAGTAGTCTATAATGTTTCAATAAATGTGAAGCATTTAAAATAATTTAATGGGGGGGCCTGAGAGATAGCACAGCAGTGCGACTTTTGCCTTGCATGCAGCCAACCCAGGACAAACAGTGGTTTGATTCCTGGCACCCCATATGCTTCCCCAAGCCTGCCAGGAGCATTTCTGCATGCAGAGCCAGGAGTAACTCCTGAGTGAAGCAAGGTGTGACCCTAAAATAAACAGGCAAAATTTAATGGAATCAATTATTTGAATAAGAGGGATCTTCTTATACATATCAGTAATGATGAGGAAGAGAGGGGGAAAATGTAGGAAAAGTTATTGCAGGATTTCGGATCTAGTATGAGAGGTAATGTTCATATTTTCTGATCTGCTATTACTTGGAGGTATGTTCTGGAGTTATAAGCCTATATAAGCCCTCATTTTGCACTGTGAGATGTTATATTTGAAAAGACAGTCGATACTCACAGAACTATTGAGAGTAGGGGCTATAGTATTAATCTTCCTTTGATGTGAGACCTACCAGAGAAGCCCCTTAACCCCTAGGGCTAGGTTAAATTCTATATTTTAAGAAGTTAATTGTGTTTTTGTCTTAGCCTAAATTTTTTTTGGGGGAAAGGGAGTTTTTGGCCACACCCAGCTATGCTCAGGAGTTACTCCTGGCTCTGTACTCAGAAATTGCTCCTGACAGGCTTGGGGGGACCATTTGGAATGCTGGGATCAAACAGGGGTAGGTCCTGGGTTGGCATGTGCAAGGCAAACACCCTACTGCTGTGCAATTGTTGTGGCCCCTCAGTCTAAATTTTATAACTGGTATTCTTTCAATGGGTCATTAAGAAGCTCAGTGAACCATTTTTAATGACTATTATCTAACTCCTTGTGCTTTTATTTTTTTGCATTTATACTTCCTGGCTCATTCATACTTGTAAACTTTTGTTATTTATTCTGATTTTCATGTTTATTTTTTCACCTTAAATGCTTTTGTGTACTCTTCTGAAAATATTTTTAGAATGGGAAGAATATGAAAGTTTTTTTTTATTGAAACCATTGTGATTTACAAAGTTCTTGGGTTTCAGACATACAATGTATCAGGGCCAATTTCCCACACCAGTATTGACTTCCCGCCTCCAATGTTCCCAGAGTGCATCTTACACCACCACTATCCTTGCCCCCCAGTCTGCCAGCATAGCAGGCCCATTTTAAGTTTTGATTGTTAAGATTTGGGTCTCATGATTTAATTGTTGTTGACTTTGGCTTGTATATTTAGTTCTGTCCTTTCTTTTGGGGTGGCGTGGGGGGCATACTCGGTGACGCTCAGCAGTTACTCCTGGCTATACGCTCAGAAATCGCTCCTGGCTCGGGGGACCATTTGGGATGCCAGGAATCAAACCTGGGTCTATCCTGGGCAGCTGTGTGCAAGGCAAACACCCTACCGCTGTGCTGTTCCTCTGACCCCATGGTTTCTGTCCTTTTTTAACATCACCAAAGCATCTGAGATATCTTGGCCCTTGTCCTCCATCTTCCACTCAATTTTTGTCTTTCTCCCCACTATATGCTGGTACCTAAAGTGTTCTTGACAACCCCCATTTAAACCATTGTACTACACAGCCATTCTATATGTTACATGTAAGTGATACCATTTTGTATTTATTCTTCTTCTGGCTTATTCAATTAATATAATATCTTCCAGTTTCATCCATGTTGTAACAAATTGCATAATTGCATCATTCCATAGAGTGATGTAGTATTCCTTTTTTTTTTTTTGGTTTTTGGGTCACACCCAGCGGTGCTCAGGAGTTACTCCTGGTTCTGCACTCAGAAGTCTCTCCTGGCAGGCTCGGGGGACCATATGGGATGCCAGGATTCAATGGGTCCGTACTGTGTTGGCCGCATGCAAGGCAAACAAACGCCTTACCACTGTACTATCACTCTGGCCCCCAGAATGTAGTTTTCTATTTTATATATGTATATCTATCTATATCTATATATCTATATATCTATATCTATATCTATATCTATATCTATATGTACCATAGCTTCATAATCCACTCACCTGTTGTGCATCCAAGTTGATTCCAATTCTTAGCTATTGTGCTGAGTGCTGCAATAAATAGTGATGTGTATAAATCCTTTAGGATCATTGTTTTTCTGTCCTGGGGATAGATATCCCAAAGTGGGATTGCTAGGTCATATGACAGATTGAGTCTTAGTTTAGATCGGGAATAATAATTAATTAATCTATTTATTTAGATTTGGGGCCACACGTTGCAATGTTCAGGCACTGCACTCAGGAATTACTCCTGTTGATATACTTAGGGGGACCATATGGGATGGTAGGAAACAAACCTGGGTCTGCGTTGTTAAAGGCAATAGACATACCTGATGTACTTTCTCTCCAGTCTAGGAAGAATATTTTAATTAATTAATCAATTACTTTTTTTGCCAAACTTACTTCTGGCAGACTTGAGGGATCATTTGGGATGCTGGTGATTGAACCTAGTGCAAAGCAAGCGCCTGATCTACTATACTATTGCTCCAGCCCCCAGGAAAAAATATTTTAATTAAAAAGTTAAAACTGGGGGCCAGAGAGATAGTACAGTGGTGTTTGCCTTGCAAGCAGCTGATCCAGGACCTAAGGTGGTTGGTTCGAATCCCGGCGTCCCATATGGTCCCCTGTGCCTGCCAGGAGCTATTTCTGAGCAGATAGTCAGGAGTAACCCCTGAGCACCGCCGGGTGTGGCCCCAAAACAAAACAAAACAAACAAACAAACAAAAAAAGTTAAAACTGCTGACATGTGGGCCTGGAGCGATAGCACAGCAGTGTTTGCCTTGCAAGCAGCAGATCCAGGACCAAAGGTGGTTGGTTCGAATCCCGGTGTCCCATATGGTCCTCCGGGCCTGCCAGGAGCTATTTCTGAGCAGACAGCCAGGAGTAACCCCTGAGCATTGGTGGGTGTGGCTCAAAAACCAAAAAACCAAAAAACAACAACAAAAAAAACCTGCTGACATGTTCACTAAAATGGCTAAAGTGAAAATGACTAACAGCACCAAGTGTTCATGGTGATATGGAACAATTAGAATCCTCAAATGTGAGCAGAAACGTAAAATATAGTATATTTTAAAAAACAACAACAACAGGTAGGTTCTTATAAAATTAAATATATTTGTGATCAGAAATATTTTATTTACAATGATCCTAAACTGGAACTAGGCTTGAGTCCATCAAATCCAGAGAAATACAATTTGGCAATAAAAAGGAACAAATTACTGATTATATAGAGAACATGGATAATTATTGAAAACATTGTGCTGAGCAAAGGTATCTTACCGCAAGGGTACATACTTTATGGATTTAATTTTTATGAAATTTATATAATTTAATTTATATAAAATTATAGAATAGGTAAAACTAAATTGTGGTGCAAAAAATCAGCAGAGTGATAGCTTGTAAGTGCATATAAATGTAGATTAAGTGGGAAGAAGCACAGGGGAAATTTCTCTGAGCCACAGCTCTGCTAGGTTTACTCTGGTGGTCTTTAGTACCACTGAACCTGAACAGTTCTTAGCCTCATGAATTCCCTCCTGGTTGGTCCAGTATCATTGGTAATGTCCCATGGCTCCCATGAGCACCGTTTGAGAGCCCCCCCCCAAACAAAATAAAGCAATACTGAAACACAATTAATCTATTATTTTTATTGGGGGGGTCATACCCGGCAGCACTCATGGGTTACTCCTGGCTCAAAGTAGCTTCTGTCTGGCTTGGGCAACCATATGGAATGCCATGAATCGAACCACAGTCCATTCTGGGTTGGCCACGTGCAAGGCAAACACCTTACCACTGTGTTATCTCTCTGGCCCTTATTATTTTAATATCTTGCTAGATTCTGCTTGATAACACTCAACTTGGGTTTTTTGACATGTGATAGTCATTAATCATATCAGTTTGTAGTTTTATGTGCTATCTTTATCATAGCTTGGTGTGAGTGAATACAATATTTAATGTTATACCATAGGTAACAAAGTTTTTTATCTTCAAGTTTAGTATACTCTCTAAGAAAGACCATTTTGAGCCAAATTTTTAATTTATTTAATATGTAGACTCAAGTCACTCATTTAGGAAAGTTTTCTGGAAATGTATCTTTTTTGGTTTGTTTTGAGACACACCCAGCAATGGTTGCTCTTGCCTGCCTGTCTGCCTTCTTGCCTTCCAGCTTTCTTTCCTCTCACAGCATTTAGGGATCATTCCTGGCATGCTTGGGGGACCATATATAGTCACGGGGTTAGGATGCAGGTCAGCCATGTCCAAGGCCAGCACCCTACCTGCTGTGACTCCTCTAAAAAAAAAAAAGACTGTTGCCTTGACCTGAGTTTGATTCTTAGCTTCCCATTTGGTCCTCTAAACTCTCCAGGAAAACCCCTCCAAATTGTGTGGGGGCCATTCTCGAAGTACAGGGACAAAGTAGTTTTCTCCTCTTGAGTCAGAGGTCCTGTTCTTTTTTTTTTTTTTTTTTTGTCTTTCATTTTTGGTTTCTTTTATCTTTAAATTAGGGAAGTTATCTGTCTTGATTAGCTATCTACTCATGTGAGGACAAGGGTACATTTTCATATCAGCAAGATTATTTTGGATTTTATTTTTCCCTACCGAGGATTTTGTGTGTAAGATTTTAGACCTTTCCTCTCATTAATTAAGATAGACATCACAGAGCTGTTCCCTGTTTGTCCTGTTTTGGTGAACATTTGATTTTCTGTGGCTCTAGCTTGTCTGAGTTTTCATTTTAGCCCTACAACTCAAAATCAGAACAAGTTCCGGGGAACGTGCTGCCAGTTTACTTGTCTGTACTACACATGTAGGTTGCTATCCCTATGTACTTAAGTCTAGGCTATTAAAACAAATCCAGTCACAGCTCTGGAGGCTGAAAATTAAAAAAATGAGGTCTAGGGGCCTGCAAGGTGACACTAGAGGTAAGGTGTCTGCCTTGCAAGCACTAGCCAAGGAAGGACTGCGGTTCGATCCCCCGGCGTTCCATATGGTCCCCCCAAGCCAGGGGCAATTTCTGAGCCTTTAGCCAGGAGTAACCCCTGAGCATCAAACAGGTGTGGCCTGAAACCCCCCCCCCCCAAAATGAGGTTTAGGGGCCAGATCAGTGGCACAAGCAACAGGGCGTTTGCCTTGCACGTGCTAACCTAGGACAGACTGTGGTTCGATCTCCTGGCGTCCCATATGGTTCCCCAAACCAGGAGCGATTTCTGAGTGCATAACTAGGAGTAACCCTTGAGTGTTACTGGTGTGGCCCAAAAACCAAAAAAAAAAAAAAAAAAAAAAAAAAAAAAGAGGTCTGTCTGCTTGGTTCCCAGGTTGGTTTATATATCTGAAATTTCTTCAATGACTTCTTCCTAGCTCTTGGTGGCTACTAGCAACTGTGCTGTTTCGTTTTGTTTTGTTTTTCAATCAAAACCAAAATAGGGGCTAAAGTGAAAGCACAACTGGTAGGGCATTTGCCTTGCACTCAGTTAACATGGGTTCTGTCTCTGGCATATGGTCCCTGAGCCTGCCAGGAGTGATTCTGAGCACAAGGCCAGGAGTAACCCCTGAGTGCCTGCCTATGTAGCCCCCAAACAAACAAACAAACAAACAAATCAATGGATTTATAACACTTTATAGGCTTCATGTGTCTAACCTTATGAATTACATCTATATTACATACTACATGATGCTTGTCATTCGTAATCTAGTTTATATGCTTTTCTATATAACTGATCTGATCTGCTCATTTTACACCCTATTTGTTCTTGCCTTCTGTTAACCACTGTTTGTTCTTGTAATTCTCAAAGTTTGTTTTTGTGTGTTGATTTGTTTTGTTTCTTATTTTTTAAAACTGGAGTGAGATCCTATAGTGATTGTCTATCTCCACCTGATAAGCAAGAGAACTTCTAATTTCATACATGTTGTTACAAGAATTTCTTTTTTTTCTTTTGGTTTTTGGGCCACACCAGGTGATCAAGGGTTACTCCTGTCTATGTGCTCTTTACTCCTGGCTATGTGATCAGAAATTGTCCCTGGCTTCAGGAACCATATGGGACTCCAGGCGATCGAACTTCAGTCTGTGCTAGGTTAGCGCATGCAAGGCAAATGCCCAACCACTTGTGCCACCGCTCTGGCCCCTGTTACAAGAATTTCATCTTTAAAATATTAAAGATGTTTTAGTTCTGTAGTATTTCTTTTTGTAAACATACATCTTTCTTATCCAGTCATCCATCAGTAGGTACTTGAATTGTTACCAATACTTGGTTATTATGAATAATATTTCAAGAAACATCTGTCTATTTAGGTAAGTGCCTTTATTTTAATTTATTATTTTTTATTTGGAAGTCACAGCTGACTGAGCACAAGACTTACTCCTGGATTTATCCTCAGGGATCACTCCCAGGACTCATAGAACCTTATGTAGTACAAGGGATTGAACCCAGGATATTTACATACAAGTCAAGCACTTTACCCGCTATACTATCCCCAGGTAAATGAGTGTTTTTATATTCTCTAGATAAATATCCAGGAATGGGTGATTATTTTGCTTGGGGGACCATATATAATCACGAGGTTAGGAAGCAAGTCATCCATGTCCAAGGCCAGCACCCTATTTACTGTGCTATCACTCTGATCTATTTCCTTTATAAAAAAAAAAGCTGTTGCCAGATAGCTGAATAATATGCTCTCTCCTTCTCTATATATAAATATTTATAAATATATATTTATATAAATATAAATATTATATATAAACATTATAATTTAATATATTATAATTATAAATGTATATATTTATGTAGAAAATTTTTTGAGGAAAATTGCTATTTTCTATAATGATTAACGCAATTTACCTTGGAATGTTTTGTGTTTTGGCTGGTAATATGTCATTACAATCTTTGCTTATTTTCACATGCAAATATCCTTCCTGTGTCTATGTGTTCAAATTTCTGTCTTCTCTAAAAGAAGAGTTATTACATACAATCCAAACATTGGATCAGGATCCATTTTTTATCTAATGCAACCTCCTTTTACCTTGATTATATTTGCAATTCTTTTTCAAATAAGATCACATTTATAGGCTCAAAGTTTAAAAACTCAACATATTTCTTGGGAAGACACAACGTACTACATACAACCACCTTATTTCTGTTGTTTGAACAACTACTGATATCAGTAAATGCGAGTTATTGATTGAACACTTAAACTTTCTAAGATGTGTAGTCTTTTTTTTTTTTCTTTTTCTTTTTTTGGTTTTTGGGCCACACCCGGCGGTGCTCAGGGGTTACTCCTGGCTGTCTGCTCAGAAATAGCTCTTGGCAGGCACGGGGGACCATATGGCACACTGGGATTCGAACCAACCACCTTTGGTCCTGGATCGGCTGCTTTCAAGGCAAACGCTGCTGTGCTATCTCTCCAGGCCCAAGATGTGTAGTCTTAACTGCCTTCTTTTAGTGCATTTGTTCAAACTCCATCGCTTTTGGTATTCCTTTAACCCACTTTGTGGTTAGGAACCTTGTCTGTTTTAAATTTGTTTTTGAAGATGGGATTTTTACTCCTTTCATTTCTTTAGTTTTTTTTTTTTTAATTGGGTGGTTTTTGGGAGATGATGGAAATGTCAATTTTATGTGGTATCTCCAAACTGGAAATGTCTTGGGTTTCTTCTCTTTTCTTTAGAGGTCATTGAATGGAACAGAAAGGAATTCAGACTACTTTTAGAATTCTTGTATTCTAGCTTAGAAGGTCAGTGTTTTTTTTTTTTTTTTTGTGGTTTTTGGGTCACACCCGGCAGTGCTCAGGGGTTACTCCTGGCTCCAGGCTTAGAAATTGCTCTTGGCAGGCATGGGGGGACCATATGGGACACCGGGATTCAAACCGATGACCTTCTGCATGAAAGCAAACGCCTTACCTCCATGCTATCTCTCTGGCCCCTAGAAGGTCAGTTTTACCAACACTGTCTCTTAGGTAGAAACTAATAGAGTATATTTATATTGAGAACTTGCTCCCTCACCCCATATTGAAGCTTAAACTCTAGCAAGGATCATATTGAACTGACATGCAAGGATAATTGTTTTAATTGTATGTAGCAATCTAAGATAACACATCTAACTAAAGATAATACATCTTTAGTTATATTATAATTAGAGTTTAATTTTCATTTTTCAGTTGTATGTAACAAGTAAGTTTTTTCCTTAATACTATTACATCTCTTTATTTTTTAATTTTTAGCAGTTTCTTTTATTTTTATTTTTTATATCTTTATTTAAGCACCTTCATTACAGACATGATTGTAGTTGGGTTTCAGTCATATAAAGAACACCCATCACCAATGTCCCCCATTTTCCCCTCCCCCCCCCGTATTGGAGACAGGCATTCTAATTCTCTCATTCATTAACATTACAAGTAGGTTTTTTAATCTTTAGGTCTATGTAGTGTAACAAACATTTTTTTTTTTTTTTTGGTTTTTGGGTCACACCCGGCATTGCTCAGGGGTTACTCCTGGCTCTCTGCTCAGAAATAGCTCCTGGCAGGCACGGGGGACCATATGGGACACCGGGATTCGAACCAACCACCTTTGGTCCTGGATCGGCCGTTTGCAAGGCAAACGCCGCTGTGCTATCTCTCCGGGCCCGTAACAAACATTTTTGATAGTTTTTTGTTTTGTTTTGGTTTTGGTTTTTGGTTTTTGGGTCACACCTAGCAGCACTCAGAGGTTAGTCCTGCCTCTGCGCTTAGAAATCACTCCTGGCAGGCATGGGGGTACCATATAGGATGCAGGGATTCGAACCACTGTTTGTCCTGGGTCGGCGTGTGCAAGGCAAATGCCCTATCTCTCTGGCCCCTGATAATTTAAATTATTTTTGTTGGGCCGGAGCAGTGGTGCAGAGCCGTAAAGCATTTGCCTTGCCGGCGCTAGCCTAGGAGAGACCGTGGTTAGATCCCCCAGCGTGCCATGTTGTCCCCCATGCCAGGAGCAATTTCTGAGCACATAGCCAGGAGTAACCCCTGAGCATCACTGGGTGTGGCCCTCAAAACAAAACAAAACAAAACAAAAAAAATGATTTTTGTTATAGGTGAATTTTTTAAACATTTAAAGAAATTTAAAACTATTCTGTCAATTAAGGAATTTTTCAGAAATATTCATTACTTCATATATATACATATATATACATATATATGTATATATATAATTCTTTTCATTTTGTTTAGTTTTTTTGTTTGTTTTGAGCCATACCCGGCAGTGCTCAGGGATTACTCCTGACTCTGCTCTCAGAAATTACTTCTGGTAGGCCGAAAGACCATATAGGATGCCAGGAAACAAACCTGGTTGCTCACATACAAGGCAAATGCCATCCTACTGTGCTACTGCCCAGGATCCTGTTCTAGTTTTTTTGAAGTTTTTGAGGACAACATTGGGTTGTGCTTAGGGCTTACTCCTGGCTCCGTGCTCAAGGATCACTTCTAGTAGGGCTCACTATAAGAAGTGCTGGAGATGCAACCTGGGTCAGCTGCATGTAAAGCAAGTCCCCTAATTACTGTACTATTGCTCTGGCCCCTAAAATTCTTAAAAAAATATGTGTCCACATTGTTTCTAGAATCTGCTGTATAATTGAGATTCAGTCTTGTAATGCTTCTTACTGTACTAGATACTTCTTGATTCCATTAAATGTTAATAGGACTCACTTTTCAAACATCTCCAAGCTTGTCAAGTTTGAATGACTACCACTTTGTCAGTGTGATTTTTTTTTTTGAATAGTAGAATCAGCAGTTAAATTGTGCTAAGTAATGGATGCACTCAATTACAGATCTGCTCTGAATCACAGAATACACGATGCAGTGCATTTAAACTATTTCTTTGCTTAGGACTATGAGAAGCAAAATGCAGTTACATGATTCCTCTCACCCCCAAGGTATTTGGAGAAAGCAGTTGTTTGTTTTTTAAATTATATTCTCAGACTACCATTAATCTAATTACATGAGAACCAGTACAGCACTGTTTTTAAAAATGTAGACTTGGAACCCAGCTACCTGGGTTCAGTTCTAAAAGCTGTGTGAGTTTTGTCTGGTTTCTTAAAATCCCTGCGTCTCAGTCTCTATGTGCAAAATGAGTATAGAATTAAAGAATTGAAGTGATAGGATAGGGCACTCGCCTTATATGTAGTCAATCTACTAAGTTCTATCCCAGCACCCTTGATGACCCCCAAACCCTATTAGGAGTAATTCCTAAGCATTGCTAGGTGTAACCCTCCAAAACATTCACCCAAAGGTTTCATATATGTAAAGTGCACTTTGCATCTTTCTGGAACATAATAAGTACAGTAAAAACATTAACTCTCATTAGTTATTTTCATCATATGCTCAATGGACCTGCAGTTCAAGTCACAGATAATCTGTAGCCTACTGATTAGTAGGTGTTCAGAATCCACTGTTGGAATGAGTCACTAACGGAAGAAGTTGTGTGTGAGGAAGGCACTTCAACTTTGAATTCTCACCTCAGTACTTGCCCAACAGAAAGTTTTATTTAAGATATAAATAAATAAAGGACCTCATATCTTTTTTTTTGGGGGGGTCGTCATACCTGGTGACGCTCAGGGGTTACTCCTGGCTATGCGCTCAGAAGTCACTCCTGGCTTGGGGGACCATCTGGGACGCCAGGGGATGGAACCGTGGTCCGTCCTAGGCTAGCGCTGGCAAGGCAGGCACCTTACCTCTAGCGCCACCGCCCCGGCCCCAGGACCTCATATCTTTAAGAATGGTATCTGGTGCCAGTGCTAGGTAGCTGGAGTTAGTGAAATCTGGACAGTTAATGGCACCAGTTTAGCATGAATAAGTTCCAACCTTTCATTCCAGCTACAGAAAGGTAAAAGTAAAACTAGCTTCTCATAAGAAGGAACCAGGTTGTGACTTTAAGCAAATACAAATTGCTAGTCCAGGAAATAAGCATCTGAAAAGATGAAAGAGTCTGAATAATAAGATTATTACTGCATCAGTTCTGTGAATAATTTAGCTCTTGTGAGTTTAAATTTTCTTTTCTTTTCTTTTTTTTTTTGGTTTTTGGGTCACACCCTGGTTCTCACTCAGAAATTGTTTCTGGCAGGCTCGGGGAACCAAATGGGATGCTGGGATTCGAACCACCGTCAGTCCTGAATAGGCTGCATGCAAGGCAAATGCCTTACCACAGTGCTATCTCTCTGCCCCCTCCTCTTCTTTTCTTTTCTTTTTTTTTCTTTTAAATTCAGGTTTTTAAAGTTTTAAAGCCAGTGAGATAGCACAGCGGTAGGGCCTTTCCCATGCATGTGGCCGACCTGGGAGGAATGTGGTTAGATTCCTAGCAGCTATATGGTCCCCCAGCCTGCCAGAGACTGTGTGCAGCCTGTCATCCTTACCCAGAATAGCACCAGCAACACAGTATGACACCATACATTTTTGTATGGGTACAGTAAAAAAAGGGGAAACCATAGACACAGAAACAAGATCTTATCTTCTAGGGATAAGAACTCACTTTTTATAGCAGAAGGGTGCCTCCCATCCTGAACATGTGTCATGTGGATACAACCAGTTCCCAAGAGACTGGACAGTGTTAGTCCAACCCGAAACCCCAGATCCCCGACGTAGAAATGATATAGCTCCGGGCAACACCACCAGGAACTAAGCTCCATTGGGAGATTTATAACACTACTCTGGCACCAACTTGTGCCAGTTTTGATATGACAACGAGGAAAGGAAAACTTGACCTAAGATCAGCTGTCCTATCACATCACCTAACACTAAATGGAAATGAGAAGAGATATCATCCTTTGAACTGTGAAAAATAAGAGCACCAACAACAGAAAACTGACTTTGACAACCATGACTGAACAGAACCTACTTTGGGACTAATAAGGAAAACCCTACCCTAGGCTGTAGCCCAGGACACATAAAAAACAATAACAACAACAACAACAACAAGATGTTTTATTGCAGAGGTCCAACTTGGACAACAGAGACTGAGCAGAACCTTTGGATCCATAATATCCTAGGCTTTGGCTTAGGGACTGAACGAAAACAGGGAGCAAGTGTTACAGAAGACTGAACACAACAACAACGATGGATAGGAACCTCTAGAACCTAGAGACTCTATCCTAGACCCTGACCTATAACCCATGCAAATATCAAGATCACTAGCTACAGTGGCTTGACTTTCTCACACACACCAAGAGGAAACTTTCCTGGCATCACAAAAAAGCCTTTGGGATGGGGTAATGAATATATATGGAGCCAGGGGTTTATCCCATGATGGTATGCTTCAAGGATGGAGAAACCCTGAATCTCTTAGGCCATGGGAATTTCCTTTTTCCCCCCAATGCTTACTGTGCCTATGCAAAAAAAAAAAAAAAGTGGGGGGAACGCCAAACCCTACCACTCCAGCACCCATACTTGTTCTTGTTTTGTTTTGATTTGTTAGCTTTTGACTTTATTTTCCTTCTCTTTTTTCTTCCACTTTTCTCTTTCTTTTTCACTCTTGTGGTTATTATTTAGAGATTTATTTTTATTTGCCGGGTCCATTTATTTTTCTTTTTTCTTCCATCTTTCTTCTTTTGGTAGTTGTCACCAAATTTATTTCTTCCTTTTTTCTTATCCTTTTTATCTCCAGTGATGGTGGAATAGATGCTCAATCTACAACAAGCTGTAAAGTGGAGACCAGTTGCACTAGCAATCTGGGGGATAGAGGAGGGAGATATGGGATGCATATTGGGAACAGGGGCAGAGGGAGGGACAGCACTAGTGGTGGGAATGGCCCTCATTCATTGTCACTATGTACCATAAATGATGCAGTGAAAGATTTGTAATGCCCTTTGGTCACAATAAAAATTAAAAAAAAAGAAATTTCTAATAATTAAAAGTTCTGGGTAGGGGCTCAAGAGATAGTACAAGAGGCAAGACACTATACTAGCCTTGTATGTGGCTGCATTGTGGTTCAGATTTCTGGCACCACAGATGGTCCCTGAGTGTTGCCAGGGGTCACTATTGAGCATAATAGATATAGACACCCATTGACCCCTGACAACACTCCCCCCACCCTGGTTGCTGGTTTCCATTTTTGTCTTTCCATGAGGTCAGGTGGCTGTAATGGCCCATCCTTCTATAATATTCCAATTCCTCCCACAGGTTTCAAGTCACTATTCTTCATGAGAGATTCCAATGATCTCATAGGCGAATAAAGAAAGGGAAAGCTATCTCCAGCTTATAGCCTGGGGATCTGATGGAAAGTAAGAGTTCTCCCGAGCACTTAGGTTAATGATATGAGAATAACAAGGCTTTGTAGTCATAAACTGAACTTCAGTCCAGGTGTAAGATTTACAAGCTAGTTACTTAACCCTTTTGAAACTGATTTTCCTATCTGTAAAGTGGGGTTAATGTTACCTTTTGAGGCTTTTGTAAGAGTCAAAGATAAAGATAATTGACAAAAATGCTAGGTACAAGCAAGACCATGAGCTGATAGTAACTTACTTATTGAGTACAGAAACAGCTAATTTGACCCTATTTTAGCCCACTTGATATTTCTTGTATTCTGCATGAAGGGAAATTTAAAGAAAAAGGTAGTTTTTTGTTTGTTTTTTGTTTTTGGGCCACACCCAGTGATGCTCAGGGGTTACTCCTGCTATGCGCTCAGAAGTCACTCCTGGCTTGGGGGACCATATGGGATACCGGGGGATCGAACTGCGGTCCATCCTAGGCTAGCGCAGGCAAGGCAGGCACCTTACCTCTAGTGCCACCACGCCAGCCCCAAAAAGGTAGTTTTTAAGGTTTTGCTTTTTAATAAATAGATACTCTAGGAATAGAAATAACAATGCATTTTAAGAAAATCATCTTTCAACTGATTAGAATGATTTGACTTGCTCACAAGACAAATGTATTTTGATCTTAGCTGAGTAGTGATGTAAAGTAAGATTTAGACTCTAAGAGTGGAAACTATCTACTTCAGGATTCCCGGAAACAGCTGCTCTGCTGTGGTATACACAGGAAGTACTGAAAAATACTTGCTAAGTGTTTCAGTAAAGTGCATTTATACATATTTATGCACACATGTATGCATTTTCATAATTCACTGCTGTACCTCTGAGAATGAATGTTAAAGAAAAAATGTACTTAGCAAAGTTTATGCTAGGATAGTCAAGACTGGGTTTGAACAATGATTTCTTCTGCATTATTGTCAAAACTCTTAATGATGTACAAAGTGCTCTACCTTCTGTACTATATCTTAGATCCCAGACATTTTCATTGTTGTAGGGATCTCTATGAGCAGAAGACTGCTTGACCCAGAGTGCTCATTTGTAAAATGCTCTCCTTAATCTTTGTTGTAGTTTAGGGCCAGGGGTCAAAAGCCTAACTTCCACATGAGCAGTGTCTTTTGTTTGTTTTGTTTTGAGGCCATATCCAGTGTGCTCCTGGTTCTGTGCTCAGGGATCATACCTGGCAGTGCTTGGGGGACCATATGGGATGCCCAGGATCGAACATGGATTGGCCATATGCAAGGCAAATGCCCTACCAAATGCTATCACTCTGGTCCCTTGAGCAGTATCTGACCTTTACCTCCTTATTCCTGGACTAGTCAATTTGGATTCACTGAATTTATGGGCAATGAGAAGCATGAGTTGCAGATTAAGGATACCATTTTCTGAATAAATAATTTAAGTTTCAGGGAACAATTTCTCAGGGGAAAGTCACATAAGACAAAATATTTATTAATTGGATAGTGTTTAAAATCAAAAAAGGAATAGAAATTTAGCGTCTATAATAAAACATTTGGGTACCAAGTCCTTTGCTATATTTTATGAGGAGATTTAATACATCTGATTTCTGGTCTTAAAACTATCATATAAGAGATGGGGCTGGTGAGGTGGCGCTAGAGGTAAGGTGCCTGTCTTGCAAGCGCTAGCCAAGGAAGGACTGCAGTTCGATCCTCTGGCGTCCTATTTGGTCCCCCAAGCCAAGGGTGATTTCTGAGCGCTTAGCCAGGAGTAACCCCTGAGCATCAAACGGGTGTGGCCCAAAACAAACAAACAAAAAAACTATCATATAAGAGGACTAGAGAGATAACATAGGGGGTAAGCACTTAACCTTGCATACAGCCAATTTCTAGTACCTCAGATAGTCTCCTAAATCCTGCCAGGAGTGATTCCTGAGTCATGCATAAAGCCAGGAGTAAAGGCCTGACTGAATACCACTGGGTGTGATTCCCCAAACCAAAACCAAACCAGAATAAACACTACCATGTAGGGAAGAGTTATAAATGAACTTATTTATTTGTAAAGACAATTTTATATTTATTTATTTATTTTGGTTTTTGGGCCACACCCGGCAATGTTCAGGGGTTATTCCTGGCTGTCTGCTCAGAAATAGCTCCTGGCAGGCACGGGGGACCATATGGGACACCAGGATTCGAACCAACCACCTTTGGTCCTGGATCGGCTGCTTGCAAGGCAAACGCCGCTGTGCTATCTCTCCAGGCCCAATTTGATATTTAAATAGTCATAAAAGGAAACCTATTTAGGGCTGGGCTCTGGCCTCTGGGAGCCCAAGTACTTTGTCCCCCAAAGTACTTATAGGAGCAACCCCCTGAGTACTGAGTGCTGCTATGTGTGGACCCAAACAAACAAGAAACAAAACAAAAATGCCCAACAACATAAAATAAGAGAATAAGGACCTACTAATCCTCCTGTTAACCTTTTTATTTGTTTGTTTTTAGGCCACACCTGCTGATGCTCAGGGGTTATTACTGGCTCTGTGCTCGGAAATTGCTCCTGGTTTGGGGGAGCATATGGGACACCAGGGGATTGAACCGCAGTCTGTCCTAGGTTACTGCATGCAAGGCGTCTGCCTTACCTCTAGCACCACTGCTTCGGCCCCTCCTGTTAACCTTTAATTAGATTCTATGAGTCTGTGAACTCTACAGGAGCCTTGCTCTGAGCTCTGCTTGAACTAGGCAGTAAAGAGCCTTGCAAGGGAAGGGGAATTCTTGGCATTTTTAGAGTTCCTATGTCCTGTTCAGATTCTTCCTAATTCCAACCATTTATCACAGTTTTCTAAATCTGTCTCTACCTGATAGCCTTGTTTAGTGTTTTATTCTTTTAAATTGTTGCAAAAAGTATATTTAATTTAAATATAATAAATATATTAATACTATTAATAAAAGGAACAATTTAGTGTTGTTCAGGTAGTTTAATGAATGCAGCTACTGAGAGCACTTGGATTCCAGCTACTGGTTGGAGAGAGTTCGGTGCTGAGTTGATCACAGTAAAAGAATTGAAAATTAACCCATTTAAAATGCTGACCTGTTGGGAATGAGTGGCATGTGCAATCCATGAGGATAGTTGCCTGGTCCTCCAGTGTACAGGTTAGGATGAGGTCTGATAAAATGGGCATTTGGATTCAGTCACTTCAGCTACTACTAATTTACCAGCTAGATGGTCTTGAGCAAATTATGTAACTTCTTGATGCCTCTTAATACCTCTTCTTTAAATCCAGAAATATAGAAGCTTGCAGGTAGCAGTGTAATGATTAATAGAAAACTACATATAAGTTATTCTGCACAAAGCCTGGCATACAGAAAACTTTCAAATATTACTGTTTTTTTTTATAAATATCTTTATTTAAACACCGTGATTACAAACATGATTATAGTTGTATGATTACAGTCATGTGAAGAACACCCCCCTTCACCAGTGCAACATTCCCACCACCAATTTCCCAGATCTCCCTCCTACCCACCCCCCCACACCTGTACTTGAGACAGGCTTTCTTCTTCCCTCATTCATTCACATTGTTATGATAGTTTTCAGTGTAGTCATCTCTCCAACTGCACTCATCACTCTATGTGATGAGCTTCATGTCATGAGCTGCACCTACCAGCCCTCATCTCTCTTGTCTCTGAGATACTATTAAAAATGTCTTTCAGAGCGGCCGCATGGTCCAGCCTAGGGTAGGGGGCTTGGATCGGGGTCAACCGAGCCCCCTCCCCCATTCCTCCGGATCTCCAGGTGGGTTCCTGGGAGGAGCTGATGGGGCACCCGGGGTTTTCCCCACTCCCAGGCCGGGCCGGGCCGGGTCCCTGGCCTAGGGTGGGGAGCAAATCCCTGAACTCCGGGCTTGGGAGGGTCTCCCTCCCTTCCCGGAGCAGGATTTTTAGCCGGCATGGACAGGCCTAGGGTGGGGCTTAGGGGGTGGAGTTTGATTTGGTGGGTGGCAGATAGCTGCTTAGTTATACTCAGTCTGTCACTGGTAATTTCATACCAGTCTACATTTTGCAAACCGCGCGAACACTTGCTCCTTCCAACCATCAGTACCCCAGATTTACCCTTCTTAACTTCAGTAACACATAGTTCTAATCTCTGACCTAAGACATACAGTATAAGTAACAAATCCCAGAACTATTTAGAAGGACATAAATTGAACACATATATCTTTTGAATATTTTAATGGTATTTTCTTTAGCTGATGTAACACTCTATATAGTCTTCTACCATGATGTTTCTATTCACTTTTCATCTTGTCTTTTCTTTGTAAGCTGTTCAGTAAGGATTGTTGGTGGAACTGTCCCCCAGTTTGATGCCTATGATTGAACTATGTCATGGAAATTGCTGGTCTTGTTCCTAGTGCCTCTAGATGCACCAATAACGCCCCATGGCATTGATTCTTGTTTGCATAGACACATTAAAATGGGAAAACATCATACATACAGATAAGTTCTTATCTAATAAATCTCAGTACAAGGTACCTTACACCCTGAACATTGATATAATGACCTGGCACAGGCCTCAGAAGAATGGGCATCCTCCATTCACGCCGGAACCAGGCAAGCTAACTACGAAACATCCAAGGTCTTTTACAGCAACAGCTGGAAGCAGTCCTCTACCAGGAAAGACACTACCAAGGGTCTGACATCGACCTCTTAAAAAGAGACTTCCGTTTACACTGAGAAGACTTGACAGCAACAATGACCTGCTCTACAGGACATGGTTCTCTCTAGTCCCCCTTAAGTGTGAGGTGAAACGAGAGGATGCTCTGCACCTCCCCGACTGCAATATGGGAGATGCAGACTCCAGGATCTTTAATACAGAAGCATGATACCAACAACAGAGACTATGTGAGGAATGGAGGTGTATTGCCACTACAGACGATGACTTGAATTGAACAAACTAATTTGCCTGGAGCCTAGAGTCAGTCCTGTGCCAGGAAACTTCAGGGGTAAGGTCTCCTTGTATTTAGACCATAATTTGTCTTTCCATGTCCCTTATGTTTTGGTGGGCCTATGCAAACAAATGCCACTTTAATTCCATTTTTTACTATGTTCCCTTGACTCCAATTCTTAAGAAAAACAAGCCACTAAAACTTTTGATGTTAACTTAAACTAGTTAGCATGTGCATGGAACTAGAGAAATGTACGTTGCCCTCAATGTTTAAGGAGTTACATAAGTCTAATGTCTTTAGATTATATTGTGTGCTGCTAAGAAATAGTATGTACTACAACTGGGGATTTGAGGGACAAAGTAATTGTATTGTACAGGGGTTCAGTTTTGTTTTTCTTAATGTTCTTTGGCTGAAAGTTCAAGGCTGGGATATCATCGATGGGACTACCGAGAATTCTGTTTATGGGTGATTGGGCTTCCACTGTAACTTTACCCGGTCCTCTTTCTTTGCATCTTTGTTGTCATAATTAAAATAATAAAAAATAATTTAAAAAAAAAAAAGAAAGACAGAAAAAAAATGTCTTTCATTTTTCTTAAAGCTCATAGATGAGTGAAACCATTTTGTGTCTTTTTCTCTCCCTGACTTACTTCACTCAGCATAATAGATTCCATGTACATCCATGTATAGGAAAATTTCATGACTTCATCTCTCCTGACGGCGGCATAGTATTCCATTGTGTATATGTACCACAGTTTCTTTAGCCACTCATCTGTTGAAGGGCACCTTGGTTGTTTCCAGAGTCTGGCTATTGTAAATAGCGCTGCAATGAATATAGGAGTAAGGAAGGGATTTTTGTATTGTATTTTTGTGTTCCTTTTGTGTTTTTTAAAAAAGATGTTTGTACAGGGGCTGGAGAGGGGGTTAAGGCTGTTGACTTTGACATGGTTGAGGAGTCTGGGGAATTGATTCTTGGCACGACATGTCCCCTGAACCCCACCAATAATGACCCCTGAGCACAGAACCAGGAGTAAGCCCTGGTGGCCCCAAACAAACAAATAAACAAACAAAACAGTTATATTTTGACTTGACTTTAAAAGACTAGAGGGAGGAATATGGAGGATAAAAGGAAGAGATAGAATTAAGGTAGGGTATTTGCCTTGTATGCAGAAGGACGGTGGTTCGAATCCCGGCATTCCATATGGTCCTCTGAGCCTGCCAGGAGCTATTTCTGAGAGTAGAGCCAGGAGTAACCCTGAGAGTTGCCAGGTGTGACTCAAAAACAAAAACAAAAAAAGAAAGGAAGGAAGGAAAAAAAAAAGGGGGGGGGCACACCCAGCGGCACTCAGGGGTTACTCCTGGCTCTGTGTTCAGAATTTGCTCCTGGCAGACTTTCCCAATATGGGATGCTGGAGATAAAACCCGCATCCATCCTGGGTCAGCTGCGTGCAAAGCAAATGCCCTACCGCTGTGCTGCTACTCTGGCCCCAAGGAAGGAAATTAATCTTCTAAAATTAGTAGGAAAAACCTAGGGCGGGGTGAGATTTAGTATTATGCTTGACAAAGTGAAATCTTGCCTAATTTTGGATTTGGGTAGGGTTGAATCTAGGTCCCCAATTTGTGTATTATGGGAAGGCTCTTTCTCTATCAGGTAGACAAATTTCTTTATTAAAAAACATTTATTTATTTAGTTAGTTTTTTGGCCACACCGGCAGTATTCAGGGGCTACTCCTGGCTCTGTGCTCAGAAATTGCTGAGTCTGGCGACTCGGGGGACCATGTGGAATGCCAGTAATCAAACCCAGATCCTTCCCGGGTCAGCCACTTGCAAGACAAATGCTCCACCGTTGTACCATTGCTTCGGTTTCAGGTAGACAAATTCTAAGTCCTAAGGAGGTCTCATGTTCTTTTGGCTGACTGACCAGAAAAAGAACCTTTCCTAAGACCTTATTATTTTAGACATTTTTGGGCTGACTTGGGCCATAGGTTGCCTCTGCTCTCAATAGTTGTTGGAATTGGGGTTTGCTAGGGGAGGGTCTGTTGTCTGATCCACATGAATAGGTTCATTCCCACAAAGAAGAATTTTGCTGCCAGCAGGCAGGGCAAAGGATTCTGCAGAGACAAGAGGAGCTAGTGACAGTAGTAGTGCTCCTTGCCCATCTGCTGTACTCAGTGGCTCTGAATACCATCTGTTTCAGCCTGACAGCAGCCCCTGAATCAGCAGGACCCCTAAGTTGATTGTGCACTATGAATTCCTGGAAACCTCCTTTTTAGCAAATGATTGCCAGGAGAACCCAGGTAGGCCGTTCTTTTATTTCACGGGATTTGAAATTATGACAGAATCCATTACAGGTAAGGTCAGCCAACTGTAGAGTAGAGTGAGGGCACAGCTCCAGAAATATTGTGAATGAGTCTATAAGGAAGACTTAGGATCTGACTTTAGATAGAATGGAATTAAGTACAGGATAGGGGTTCACTGTGAGTTAACCCAGTGAAAGGACTGGCTTTCTAGCACTGTGCTCAGTGTGCACATTTATTCCTGAAACTCTTCCAATGTGCCATATGTGATCTTCAGTTCAGTGGACTATTGTTTATTATCTCTAGAAGAGAAATAAAGTCTATGACCATTTTTTAAATCATCTTTATTTAAACACAGTGATTAAAATGATTGTAGTGTTATGATTTCAGTCATGTAAAGAGCACCCCCTTCACCAGTGCAACATTCCCACCACCAATGTCCCAGATCTCCCTCCTCCCCACCCCACCCATACCTGTACTCGAGACAGGCTTTCTACTTCCCTCATTCATTCACATTGTTAGGATAGTTCTCAATGTAGTTATTTCTCTAACTGCACTTATCACTCTTCGTGGTGAACTTCATGTCATGAGCTGCACCTTCCAGCCCTCATCTCTTTTGTCTCTGAGAATTATTGCAAAAATGTCTTTCATTTTTCTTAAAACCCATAGATGAGTGAGACTGTTCTGCATCCATCTTTCTCCCTCTGATTTATTTCACACAGCATAATAGATTCCATGTACATCCATGTATAGGAATTCTATGACCATTTTTAAAGAACTCTTCAATGATAGTAAGAATTAACTAGCTAATGCCTCTAATGCTTTATATGTAGGTTTTAAAGACTTCCGGTTGAGGACATGCATGGGGTTGGGGCCTGGAGAATAGAGAGGATCTGCACAGATTACTAGAACATGTTAGAAACCCTATTCTGCTCCAGATAAGTGGCTGATTATATTTGGTATTTTTGCTTGGGAAAGTGCCAATTATGGAAAAGAGTGTCTGTTGATCACACTTTGCTTCAGATGCCTTGGCTCTTTATTAGAGCTGCATTGGAAAGAAAATAGGAAATCACTGCTCACACTACGACAGGCAGGCTGGGTAGGAGGGGTGAGTCATCATATTTACTTCCAGGCTTTCATCTTGGAACAAGGTTAATTCAGTAGAACTCAACTTTCAGAGAAAAAATATGGGTCATTCATTGTTTTAGATTTAGGCATAGGCACAGCAGGTGGATTTTCCATGTTGCCTCATTTGACATTTCCTAGAAATGTAAGTGAATATTTTTCCATTTTTTTTTTGGCAACTGGAAAGTTATATTTGAACATTCTATAAGTCGGTTAAAAGGGCTGGGGATTTGAACACTTAGCTCTCTCTTTTGAGCTTATCTAGTGATTTCCAACTGTGACAGTCTTTTTTAAATCTGGAAATACTCTAAAATATTTTAAAAACTTTAAGTCATTAAATAATATACATGTTGAATCTAAAATGATTAGAATTTATTTTTCTCATAACTCACTTAGAGAATTTGTGATTTTTTTTTTTTTTTGCATCCTCACTCTGTGCTCAGGGATCATTCTTGACAGATTTGGGGAACCATATGGACACCTGGGATCAAACCCAGGTCAACCACATGCAAGGCAAACACCCTACCCATGTACTATCACTTGGGCCCTATAAGTGAAGATCTTTGACATTCATGTTTAGCTCTTGGCTTTTTTTTTTTTTTTTTTTTTTCGGTTTTTGGGTCACACCCGACAGCGCTCAGGGATTACTCCTAGGTCTCTGCTCAGAAATCGCTCCCGGCAGGCATGGAGGACCATATGGGATGCCGGGATTCGAATCATCATCCTTCTGCATGCAAGGCAATTGCCTTACCTCCATGCTATCTCTCCAGCCCCAAGATCTTGGCTTCTTGTGGAACTTTCAGGGCTTGCTTTCTGTGGATTCTCCTCTTAATGAACATAGAAATATGCAAATGATCTTTCTTCTTTTAGAACATAGTCTCCTGATGAGCAGAACCAACAAGCAATTCTACTTTGTAGCAGAAATGCCATAGTCTAGCTAATGATGTCTTTTGATCTTTTCATTTGGAAATGGGAGACCCAAACAAATTAAATTCAAGCAAGTAAATTAATTTAGTATCTTCTTAATTATTAGACATGTCTGATCTTCACCACTCGCCTCTTAGACACCACTTTAATTTACTGTCTTAATATATTTCCAATATACCTTGGGGTTTCTCTATTTAAAAATCTTTTAAGTTGTTCTTCAGTATTTAGGCTTGCTTATTTTTATGGGTTTCTTTTTTTCCTTTTTCTTTTTCTTTTTCTTTTTTTTTTTTGTTTTTTGGGTCACACCCGGCGACGCTCAGGGGTTACTCCTGGCTCTGTGCTCAGAAATTGTTCCTGGCAGGCACGGGGAACCATATGGGATGCCGGGGTTTGAACATCGTTCGTCCTGGATTGGCTTTGTGTAAGGCAAACGCTTTTCTACTGCGCTATCTTTCCAGCCCCTGTTTTTATAGGTTTCATAGAATTTTCTCTGTATTACTATGTCTTTGATATTATTACTGGAACTGTAACCTTATTGTTTCATTTTAGTTTTTGGATCACACTCAGCAATACTCAGGGGTTACTCCTGGCTCTGCAATCAATCTCTGATGGTGCTCCTGGACCATATGAGATGCCAGGGATCAAACCTAGGTTGGGCATCTACATGGCAAAAACCCTATTCTCTGTACTATCTCCCTGGTTCTGTAGCCTTTTTTTATTTATAGAATTTCTGATATCTAATAATAACTCAAGTTGAGAAAATGTAGGCATTTTCAGAAGGTCTAGGAGTTGGAGTTTGTGTTTAGACTCTTGATTTTAGATTTAGACTCTGCCTGCTACACCCTAGAAGATGTCCAATATGATTTAGAAATGATTTGGAATTCCAGGGAGAGATCAGGGCTAAAGACAGATCTTTGGCATGATTCATTAATATATAATATGTATGTGCATTAGAAAAGATGTAAATAGTTGAAGAAGAAAGCTTAAGTTAGAGAAGAGTTAGTATTAAGGGCAGTAGGTAAAGTCTAAATAGTGAAAAGTGAAAAACAATGCATCTAGAAGACTGACAGTGAGAGAACTTTACAGATTAGAGAACACTGCCATGCCAAGTATCTTAGAGAGAAGAATAAAAGTGGAATTAGTATCAAGAAAAACACTGGAGTAAGAAGTGTTTGAGATGCCATGTGGTGGGAATAGGATGTGGGAAGTGGGGGTAGGAAATGACAGTAGTGAGTCCTGGAGGGGCGTACAACCCTCCAACAGAAGGAAGGGGTGAGTGAACTTTTAAGTTACCAAGTGGGAAGGAAGGAGCTAAATTAAAGAAATTGTTGTTCCTGATGCCCCATTCCTTCTCAATGAAGTTGGAGACTAGGTCATCTGCTGAGCAGGAACAGGGCATTGGGTATTGTTGGAGAGCGTCTTTATGAATTAGGACATACATAGCTTAGTTTTTGGTGTGGGACTCATAGTGCACATTTTATTTTGGAATGAAAATAATTTGACCTCCTTCCTTTATTATTGTCATTGTTATGCCTGGGGGCTGGGAGTGTGGTCACACACATAGCTGTGGTATGCCAGAGATTGCAAAAGCAGAGCTGCTGAGGGTTGAACTCAGTGATGTGGGGTGCTACCAGGGATCCAACTTGAGGCAGGAACTCTACCATTAAGCCACATACTAAGGCCCAAGTAATCTAAGTCACTTTCCACTGCCTTCTAAATTCTGAAAAAATCAGGATCAAGAGCCAACAAGTTATACCAAAAGCCATGGATACGTGAGCACCCCCAGGACTGCCAATAAAATTCATCTGGGAATTTCTGACCAGCTGAAGGTTCACCTTCAGGTGTGCAACTTGGTCTAATATAGTTCAGGTCAAGAAGATCTGATTGATTCCAAGATTTATGATTAAGTAATTTATGCTTTAACTAACCTGATAAATGGGCTCACTCTTTGAGAATGTTATATCTTCTTTGGAGATAGAGTAAAAGTCCCTGAGGGTAGGGAGGTCCTCTGAGAAAGGTCCATGTTCCTGGAATAATAATAGGCCATGGGATGAGCATGACAGCTAAGAAAAGAATAAATGTGAGTCATCTAAAGTCTTCATTCCAGACCTTCAGTCATTGTTAATCTTATCAAATTTGGGAAACTGTGAGGAATTGAAGTATTATATATTTTTTTAATTATAATAATATATTTATTTAAGCACCATGATTACAAACATGTTTGTAGTTGGGTTTCAGTCCTATTTTCATACTACTTATGATCTCTATATACTTTAGCTCAACTTCTGATGAAAATGAGATAAATAAATACTTTCACTTTCCTCTTCTATTTGCAGGAGATTGATGCCACGGTAGACAGATTTCTTCCTTAGCAGCATGATCAGCCATGAAGGAGGAGAAAAAGGCTCCAGTATTTCAGAGGAACCCTTAGAATTAAAAAATTGATTCTGTTTTCCTTTGGGACTTCTTCCTTTTGCCCCATATTTCCCATTTGGGAGCTTTACTTGGAATGAGCCCCAAGCAAACTCACCCCAAGTATCCACCAGAACTCAGCAGAAGCTTGCCTGTTCTTGTCCAGGCTTCACACCACACCTCAGGGGTGGTACAAAGTACTTTTCAAAACCACAGGTATGGCAAGTTAAAACCTGTTTACAGTTGGCCTGTTGCCAGCTTTGAGGCCACTGGTGCTGTGATTCTCCAGGTCAGGCTAATGGGCACAGGTTGGGAACGATTGGGGGTGGAGAGAAGAATTTCCCTTTTCTTTGGTCAGAGATCCTTGACAAAAGAGTGAACAAAATGAAAAACCAGGAAAAATAAAAATAAGAAGCATGGCCCTGTCCTTACTTAAAAATTCTCAATGTCTTTCTTTATAATAGAGTAAGTCAATTAAAAAATTTTAATAACATATCATAAATAAAAAGGAAAAGGGGCCGGGCGGTGGCGCTAAAGGTAAGGTGCCTGCCTTGCCTGCGCTATCCTTGGACGGACCGCGGTTCGATCCCCCGGTGTCCCATATGGTCCCCCAAGCCAGGAGCGACTTCTGAGCGCATAGCCAGGAGTAACCCCTGAGCGTTACCGGGTGTGGCCCAAAAACCAAAAAAAAAAAAAAAATAAAATAAAATAAAAAAATAAAAAGGAAAAAAAGCCAATAAGCACTTATTAATCATTGGTCATTATGACTTACAAATATTTTCTAAGACTTTATAGCTCACTATGAAATAAGTTTGAAGTATTGAAGTGTTGAAGCAGGTTAGCAGTATTCTTTTATTTATTTATTTATTTATTTATTTATTTATTTATTTATTTATTTATTTATTTATTTATTTAGGTTTTTGGGTCACACCCAGTAGCGCTCAGGAGTTACTCCTGGCTCAGCGCTCAGAAGTCGATCCTGGCAGGCTCAGGGGACCATGTGGGATGCCGGGATTCGAACCAGGGTCCGTCCTGTGTTGCCGAGTGCAAGGTAAAGGACTTACCGGCTGTGCTATCACTCCGGCCCCTAAGAGGTCGTCTTAGATTTGTTTTTCTCTTTCCAGAGCAGTTACTTCCTCTGTTTTGTCCCATTTCCCAAAGAAATTGCAGAAAGATAAAAAAAAAAAAAAAAAAAGACACAGCTTGATGCTTCTTCTGGACAATTCTGCCCCATGTCAGAGGATCTGTCCTTGTTTCACCCCAGATACATGGTCTATCTCCTTACTGTTTCCCCACACTGAAAAAACAATAAGTCCCTTAGATATGACACTGATATGGCTTCTATTCATATTATGTTTCTTTAGACATATTCACTGGTGCTCAGGAAAGGTTTGGAAAATGTCTTTATTTTCTTTTCATTTTGTCTGCCCTTTCTTTGCTTTATTTGGTCTTGTTTCTTACTGAATTTTATTTTATTTTATTTTTCTGTTTTATGAGCCACACCAGCAGTGCCCAGGGGTTACTTCCTAGCTCTGTGCTCAGGAATCATTCTTGGAGAGCACAGGGGACCATATGGGATGTCTGTGAATGAATCCAGGTCTGCCGTGTGCAACAACTGAATTTTCTTAAAATTTTTTCTACTGATTTTTCAAATTTATCTTTGTCTTATTTATTATTGGGGGTATCCGAAGAACTAGAAACAGGCTATAGGGTTGGAAAGAGCACAGTACGCTGCTTACCTTACATGCATCTAATTCCAGTTAGGTCCCAAACATTGCATATGGTCCCCTGTGCACCAACAAGAGTCATCTCCAAGTGCAGGATCAGGGTAAACCCTGAGTACTGCCATCTGTAGCTCCAAACCAAAGCAAACAAACAGGCAGTATTCATACTTGTCTGGAAATTGAGTTCTATATAAATTGGAAGAGTCTTCTAAATCTACATTTCTTAATTTTTTTCCTCTCTCTTAACTTTACCTAGAAGCCATGAGGACTCAGGTACATGAGGGTGAAGGTAAGATGTGAGCATTGAAATGAGAAATTAGTCTGCATTTAGATGCCTGTCAAGTATCTTAGTTTCTAAGTCCAGGGATTTCTACAGTATTCTAGAATAAATGGAAGAGCTACCACGGCCAAAGACACCAGCAAAAGGATTAGGGTCATGGGCTGAAAATTGACTCTGTATACGAGATTTTTACGCATCTTAATTCCAGGCAAATATCTTTCCAAAGTAATTAATTCTAAGCTTTCAAGACTTTCAAAATGCCTTTGTTCTTTATGGATTGGATGGTGATGGACATTTGTTTAGTGTGCTCATTTTCTGCTCAGCATTGGAAGGAATTTCCCCACTGAGGGAGTATTAGGGAGGGAGAGTTTTTTACACTTTGTTGAAGTGAACATTCTCTCTCACTCTACCCTAGATATCTGCCATATAGTCGATTGTGAATGACTAAGGGGTCAGACTCAGGCATACCCCAACAGGCCTTTAATACTTGGAGCTTTGATATCAAGGGCTGAAGCAAGGATTCAAGAATTGTTTAGAGAGATTTTGAGGATAAGAGGTTATCCTCCCTGTGGAATAAAGTTAGAGAAAATTAATCCAAACTGATTTCTGTTGCTTCCAACAAGAATAAACTGGGCAATCTAAGGTAGCAATCTCCAAATTTAAAGAAATGGATTTGTTTTGTTTTGGAGCCAAATCCACCATTGCTCAGGGCTTACTCCTGGCTCTATGCTAAGGGGATCATTCAGGGTTCAGGGGACCATATGCAGTGCTAGGGATTGAACCCACATTAGCAGGGTACAAGGCAAGCTCCTTCCCTACTCTTTTTATTTCTCCAGTTCCTCTAAACATTTTTATTTTGGTTTTGTTTTTTTGGGCTACACTAAGCAATGTTTAGGTGTTACTCCTGGCTCTGCACTCAGAAAATCACTTCTGCCAGGCTCAGGGATCATATGGGATGTTGAGAATCAAATCTAGTCAACTGCATGCAAGATAAATGCCCTATCCTGTGTGTTATCACTCCGGCCCCCTCTTAGGATTTTTTTTTTCCTTTTTGCTTTTTGGGCCACATCCTGTCATGCTCAGGGGTTACTCCTGGCTATGTGCTCAGAAATCACTTCTGGCTTGTAGGACCATATGGGATGCCAGGGATCGAACCAAGGTCCGTCCTGGATCGGCCGCGCATGCAAGGCAAATGCCCTACCACTGTGCTACCAATCTGACCCCCATAGATGTTCCTATGTCTAAAAGTGGCTCCAGCCCCTTTTAGCAATTTTTTAATCTGATGAACATTCCACTTTCTTTATGTCCTTCAGGGATGAATTTTACACCTCCATGCCACCACTAAATTGATGGTTTAAACCTTTTGAGAACAAAAATCAAGAAGGAAAATATCTTACAGATAAATAGAGCTTTCTGCCTACCACCAGTCCTTCTTGTTCCTTGCTTAAATAGACAAAAGGAAAGGGATGACTTTTTTTGTGGAGGGGGTAACAGGGGTGAAGAAAAAACAAATCAATGCATATTATTTACTATTTTGGTTTTTGGTTTTTTTGGGTCACACCTGGTAGTGATCAGGGATTATTCCTGACTACTGCACTCAGGAATCACGCCTTGATTGGGGCTCAGGGGGACAATATGAACTCAATACCAGAAACAGACCTGGGTTGGCCAGAGGCAAGTACAAGGGCTCTACCAGTGATACTATCTCTCTGGCCCTAAATTAATATATACATATGTATATAATTTTTTATCATAACTCCATGATTTAACCTAGTTGTTTATAATATAGTTAAGTTTAGGCCTTAAATGTTCAAATACTAGTCCAACCATCAGTGTGGCCAGTGTTCCTAATCTCCCACCTACCACCATAACCTGCCTCCAAACTCCATACAGTCACAAACAAATTTACTTTTTATTTCTTTTCTTTTCTTTCTTTCTTTTTTTTTTTTTTTTTTTTTGCTTTTTGGGCCACACTCGGTGACGCTCAGGGTATTCTGGCTATGTGCTCAGAAATCGCTCCTGGGCGATCCATATGGTGATGCCAGGATCGAACCACAGTCTGTCCTAGGGTGATAGCATGTGCAAAGCAAATGCCCTACAGCTTGTGCCACCACTCCGGCCCCTACTTTATATTTCTTGTTACAAGCAAAAGCAAACAGAATTATCAAAACTTAGACCATCAATTTGAAATGATTGATCTATCTTTCCAGGGTGTTAAAGGAATTTAGCTGGGCTGTGGTTGATGCTAGTTGAGCCTTTGTTTTTATTATGTAGGCTCACTGAATTTGGTAGACTCTATGTAATTTTCCCATAAGGATTTTCTGTGAAGGGGCCAGAGATATAGCCATGGAGGTAAGGCATTTGCCTTTCATGCAGACGGACGGTGGTTCAAATCCTGGCATCCCATATGGTCCCCTGTGCTGCCAGGGGCCGATTTCTGAGCATAGAGTCAGGAGTGACCCCTAGAGCACTGGTGGTGTGACCCAAAAAACAAAAAAAAATATTTCCTATGATATTAATGGGCTGACTCTACTATAAAAATATTGAGGTGTCCAGGATTTATAGATCTGAAACAAATTTGATAGCTTGGGAATTTGATAAAGTTGAGGAGAGGGGCAGTTTCTGTTTGGGGGGCAAAAAGGGTGGAGGATATGTCACTAGGTTATTATAGTTCAAGCAGAAGAAAAGGAATCTTTCTGAGATCTCAGATCTTTCTGAGAATGTCACAGAGGCATCCTCAGTCTGGCTGGGCACCCTAAGAAGTGTCAGTTGATCATTCTATGAGCTACCAAATACAAGGGTTAATTGCCTTTTAACTTAGTGTCAGTATCTTCTGTGAGTCCTTGTATCTACTTCATAAGAGATACAATCTCATCTCTAAACAATTCCCATGTAAATAATGTTACTCTCTCTTTCCTACCCTATCTGGAATCAAGAATAAGAAGTATTTTTTGTCTATTTCTATAAACCAAAACAGCAGTTGTATCTCTAATTAATATGGATTTCTGTTCCAGTTGGAGAGAAAAGTTGTGTTATAAATGAAATAGTGTTTAAATCCATCATATTTGAGGCCTCAGCCTCCAGCTGGGTTCTCTGTATAGAATTCAATGATCATAGCATTCTTTTTTTTTTTTTTTTTTTGGTTGTTTGTTTTTGGGCCACACCCCTGCAGCCTGAGGGGTTACTCCTGGTTCTGCCCTCAGGAATCACTCTGGCAGGCTCAGGGATCATATGGGATGCCAGGGATCAAACTTGCATTCATCCTGGATCAGCCACATGCAAGACAAATGCCCTACCACTATGCTACCACTTTGATCCCATAGACATTTCTTTCTTGAGTAGCAGTGTGGCTCAGGAGAGTCACGGTCCATTTAAAATAGGCTCATGTAGAGCGGACCATAGCACAGCGGTAGGTGTTTGCCTTGCAAACGGCCAATACAGGATGGACTCTGGTTTGAATCCTGGCATCCCATATGGTCCCCCGAACCTGCCAGGAGCAACTTCTGAGCACAGAGCCAGGAGTAACCCCTAGTCTCTGCTGGGTGTGACCTGAAAACCAAAAATTAAAATAAAATAGGCTCATGCTAACACTTTTATTTGTTATTAATACTGGTTTCACGAAGCAAAGAAATCACACTTTGATAATTTGCCAGTCTTGTTCATTCCACACATAGCAAGAGGCCTGATGCTGGTAAGTCTGATGAACCACCGGATGAGGGCAAATTTAGAGCTGACCTTATAAACCCATAACCGTGGTTGACTTTGAGGTCATAGAAACTCTGGATTTCAAATGAATAGAAAACAGTAAAGGGATTTATTTTTTCCTTTAATAAGGCCAAAGATAAGATTGGTCAGTCCAGGGGCTCTTCGTGGAAGACCTGAATCTATTCCTCTTCTTTCTCTGCTGCTCTATGCCCATAGGGCACTCTCCTGAGTTCCAAGATATTGGAAGCGTTTCCACATAATAAACCACAGCAAGACATTGAAATAGAATGATTTCTTCTTGCCCCTTAACTCTGTGTGGTGTGTATGTGTTTGTACAGAGATCAGCAAAGAGGGGGTCTCAAGTGGTGTCCCAAAGATTCAGGGGCACATGTATTCTGGACCAAGTGGCGCTGACAATTCAGTACAAGGGCCTGCAGATGAGAGGCCACAGTTTCAGGGCCACCCAAGTCACCCCTGCGGTAACAGAGGCCTCTGACCAGTACCAAAGAAGCTCTGAAAACCATGTGTATCAAGAATAGAAGGGTATGAGCCCTAACTGCTGTTCTGTATCAAAGCCCTCTGCCTACTACTCTTTCTTCTTCTTTCTTTCTTCTTTCTTTCTTTCTTCTTTCTTCTTTCGTTCTTTCTTTCTTTCTTTCTTTCTTTCTTTCTTTCCTTTCTTTCTTTCTTTCTTTTTTCTTTCTTTTCTTTCTTTCTTTCTTTCTTTCTTTCTTTCTTTCTTTCTTTCTCTCTCTCTCTCTCTCTCTCTCTTTCTTTCTTTCTTTCTTTCTTTCTTTCTTTCTTTCTTTCTTTTTTCTTTCTTTCTTTCTTTCTTTCTTTCTTTCTTTCTTTCTTTCTTTCTTTCTTTCTTTCTTTCTTTCTTTCTCTCTTTCTCTCTCTCTCCCTTCCTTCCTTCCTTCCTTCCTTCCTTCCTTCCTTCCTTCCTTCCTTCCTTCCTTCCTTCCTTCCTTCCTTCCTTCCTTCCTTCCTTCCTTCCTTCCTTCCTTCCTTCCTTCCTTCCTTCCTTCCTTCCTTCCTTCCTTCCTTCCTTCCCTTTCTGTTTTTGAATCACACCTGGTTCTGGATTTATTCCTGACTCTGTGCTCAGGGATCTCTCTTAATGATTCTTGACACTTGAGAGATCACATGCAGTGCTGGGTTGGCTGAGTGCAAGGTTAGCGTTGTAACCTCTGTACACTCTGTTGGCCTGAAGTGCATCATATTTTTATTCACCCATGTGCTGGTGAGTACAGGTTGTCTTCAAATCTTATCTATTGTAAACAAAGCTGCCCAAAACTTGTGGGAGAATATATCTTTTCAAAGTAGTTTTTATGTATATAATTGTAAATTTTCTTGCCTAGATTCTGAGAGACAGTACAGCTCACGCAGTGGTCCTCAAACTATGGCCCGAGGGCCACACATTGTATTTGTATCTGTTTTGTTTCTTCATTGCAAAATAAGATATATGCAGTGTGCATAAGAATTCGCTCATAAGTTTTGTTTTTACTATAGTCAGACCCTCCAATGGTCTGAGGGACAGTGAACTGGCCCCCTGTTTAAAAAGTTTGAGGACCCCTGGTACAAAGGGTAAGGTATTTGCTTGTATATATCTGACTCATCCCCGGCACCATGTACAGTCCCCAGAGTCCTGCTAGGAGTGATCACAGAGCTAAGAGTAAGTCCCAAACACCGCTGGGTGGGCCCCCAGACCAAATAAAATTAATTAAATTTTTTTCTCTCTAACTACATAAAACTGTTCCAATTAGATAGAAAAATGCCTTGAGGGAAATACCCAACCTTTTAGTATTCTCAAAGCAGCTAGCAGAGTGGGGTTCAGCACATGAGGTTGCTAGATAAAGCCTGGCTGATAGGGAATTAAAAAGGACTTTCTGGGCTGGAGTGATAGGACAGTGGGTAGCAAGAAGTGAGTTCTGAGTACCACCTAGAGTGGCCCCTAAATTAAACAAACCAACCTAAGCATAACTTTCCTGGTGTGCTGAAATCTGCCATCATCTCCAGTGCTTTTACCACAATGTTTGCTTTTTCTAATGTAGTTTCCCTCTTATATAATGAGTTCTATTTTTGCAAAGTAATAACTTATCTCACAGAAAGCCACTGAATGAGCACGTTAATAGATCGAGCATAAAAATAAAATGATCTTTTCAACCCAGTTCTCAGTGACACTTGTCACATTTTCTGGAAATATCCAGCCCCTGGGAAGAAAAACTAGACATTTTTTTTTGTGTGTGAAGGAACAGATCCTCATAGTAAAGAGGAGGCTGAATGTTCATTGACATAATTATCAGTTCTTTAGTTACAACATGTAGTTTCTGAAGTACAACAGTTTTGTGACTTATTCTTCCCTCTGCTCATCACCTCCTACACCTGCTGTGAAAGCCTTGCCACCTGCAAAAATGCAGGCTCCCTGGAGCACTGTCGTGCCTGGTTCATTCTATTTTATCTAGCACTTCTTCTGGAAGAACAGGAAGGCTGAGCATCTTTTCTCCTGCCCCTGTAACTATTCAAAAGGTGGCCTTTTCAGAGGGTGGAATCAGTGAGGAAAACAGCAATTTGTTTGGGGTTGTTCTATAAAATCCTTTGAGAGTTTTCTTTGATGAGAAAGCCTTGAAAACTAAATCCCAGGGCCAGAGAGATAGCATGGAAGTAAGACATTTGCCTTGCATGCAGAAGGTCAGTGTTTTGAATCCCAGCTTCCCATATGGTCCCCTGAGCCTGCCAAGAGCAATTTCTGAGCATGGAGCCAGGAGTAACTCCTGAGGGCTGCCAAGTGTGACCCAAAAACCAAAAGAAAAAATAAAAGAAAAAAAGAAAACTAAATCCCTTAGTACCAGGGAACCTTGATAGCTGGTCACTTTTTCTTTTGTTTGTTTTTGTTTTTGGGTCATACCTGGCAACGCTCAGGGGTTACTCCTGGCTCTGCACTCAGAAATTGCTCCTGGCATGCTCAGGGGACCATATGGGGTGCCGGAATTCTAACCAGGGTTCGTCCTGTGTTGGCCTCATGCAAGGCAAATGCCTTACTGCTGTGCTATCACTCAGCCCCAGCTGGTCACTTTTTGGGATCTCCTCCTGTAGACACTGTCAAGGATGTGCTACATCCTTTTTGTCAATCCTTAGCTTCTCTTGAATTTTACTTTTGACTCCTTCCTCCTCCTCCCTCCCTCCTCCCTCCCTCCCTCCCCTCCCTCCCTCCCTCCCTCCCTCCCTCCCTCCCTCCCTCCTTCCTCCCTCCCTCCCTTCCTTCCTTCCTTCCTTCCTTCCTTCCTTCCTTCCTTCCTTCCTTCCTTCCTTCCTTCCTTCCTTCCTTCCTTCCTTCCTTCCTTCCTTCCTTCCTTCCTTCCAATTTTTTTCCTTTCCTTTTGTTTGGAAGGGCACACCAGCATGCTCAAGGATTTTTCCTGGTTATGCACTCAGGAATCACTTCTGACAGTGCCCAGGGAATCAAATGGCTTGCCAGCATAGGTTGCCATATTGTTTGTTGTGGACAAGGCAAACTTTACCTGCTATACTATCCCTGCAGCCTAAACTTGATTTTTCTATACTTACTATCTCATGTACTACTTTTACAAGAGTCTTTACAGAATAAAACCAGGCAAATTGTCAATGTGCTCGCAACTTGGAAATCAAAAGGGTGCTCCCTTATGTTGTTGGGTTCTTCAGGGAACAAAATACTGTATTCACTCTAACCCCCAAATCCCATCATTCTCTGATGCAGTAAGAAAAAAATATGTAGTTTCCACCAATAAAGTTTTCTTAGAGTTGGTCTCACTATGAAGAAACAAGGTATAGAATAGTATAAAATGATTCTTCACATTAAAGATAGTTTGGCTGAACATCATCCTTTATCAGATTTGGGCTTGGAAAACCCTATTCTATCTCCTCATGCATTTAGGAGGAAAAAATAACTTCTGGATAAAATGTTCCTCCTCAGTTGACCCCCTCACCCCATAGACACACACACATACACTCATATACACAACAGAAGTAAACCTCACCTAGACTGCAGTAGAATGGGGAGAAGGGTAAAATATATAGAAATAGATATGTGTGTGTGTGTGTGTGTGTGTGTGTATACATGTTTTTTGGTTTGGGGGCCACATCCAGTGGTTCTGAGGGCTCACTCTTGGTTCTGTGCTCAGGCATCACTCCTGGTTGGCTCAGGAAACCATATGAGATACTGGACTTCGAACTTGGGTTGACTGCATGCAAAGCAGTCACCATACCTGCTGTATTATTACTTTGACCCAAAAGAAAAATTTTAAAGCATAAGCAAGACTCAAATTGATCCTAATTTCTATTTAAGTGATGTGAGCAGGTCATCAGAGTTCAAGTAAACTGACAAGAGACTCTCTAAACATATGACAAAAGTAACAAGAAGACTTGGTATAAAGGGAAAAAAACGTTGCTAAGGGTGGAAGTTGGCAAAGGCCAGTGCTCAGTATTGGTGCTTTTTCCTCTCTGACTGCTTAGAGGGCAGGAATGTTTTTAAACAAAAGCAGAAAACAGCTGCAAAGACAGCCTGGCTTTCAGCTGAGGAAAGCTGGACTCACACAAGGCTATGATCTGCCTTCTTTCTCTTCTCGTATCATGGCTAGTTTTATGCATCATGGCTAGTTTATGCATCATGGCTAGTTTATGCATCATGGCTAGTTTTATGCACCATAAAATTACTTTAAAATTTTTTTAAATTAATATTTTACTTGAGCACCATGGTTACAAACATGTTTGCAGTTAGGTTTCAGTCATAAAAAGTATACTCCCGCCCTTCACCAAGGCAACCTTCCCACTACCAATGCCCTCTTCTCCCTCTATCCTCCCCCCTGCCTGTATTTGAGATAGGTATTCTATTTCTCTCACTCACTACCATTGTCATGGTAGTTGTTAGTGTAGTTATTTCTCTAACTGCACTCACCACTCTTTGTAGTAAGCTTCATATCATGGGCTGGTCTTTACAAACCTCATCTCCATTGTCTCTGGGTATTATTACCATACTGTCTTTTATTTTTCTTAAATCCCATAGATGAGTGAGACTATTCTGTATATCTTTTTTTTTTTTTTTTTTGGTTTTTGAGCACACCAGTAGCACTGAGGGGTTACTCCTGGCTCTACACTCAGAAATCGCTCCTGGCAGGCTCAGGGGACTATATAGGATGCCGGGATTTGAACCACCATCCTTCTGCATGCAAGGCAAACACATTACCTCCACACTATCTCTCCAGCCCCATGTGTCTATCTTTCTGACTCATTTCACTCAACATAATAGTTTCCATGTCTATCCATGTATAGAAAAATTCCATGACTTAATTTTTTTCCTGACAGCTGCATAGTATTTCATTGTGCATCTGTTGTTGGGCATCTGGGTTGTTTCCAGATTCTGGCAATTGTAAATAGTGCTGTAATGAATATAGGTGTGCAGAAGGCATTTTTGTATTGTGTTTTTGTGTTCCTAGGGTATATCCCTAAAAGTGGTATAGCTGGATTATATGGAGCTTAATTTCCAGTTTTTTTTGAGAAATCTCCATATTGTTTTCCATAAAGGCTGGTCTAGAGAGCATGCTCAATCAGCAGTGAGTGAGAGTTCCTTTCTCCCCATAGTATCCACCAGCACTATTGTTCTTGTTCTTGTTCTTTCCGATATGTGCCAGTCTCTGTGGCATGAGATAATACCTTGTTGCTGTTTTGATTTGCATTTCCCTGATTAGTGATGTAGAGCTTTTTTCATGTGCCTTTTGACCACCTGTATTTCAAGAAGGTGAAATTCTAAAGACATGAGGGTGTAACATTGTCCTCCAGCCTAAGATTTACAAATTAAAAGATTAAGAGAGTAATCTTTGTGGAGGTATGGAGGAACTTGATTCAAGAAATAGACCCAGGGCTTTCCTGGAATCACGTATTCTCCTGGAGCAGATCCTCTTGGAACTAATATCTCCTCAGGATATAAAGCTTTTTTTCCAGCCTGCTGGAAGGCTGGAAGAGCAAGTCCACTTTCAGAAGCATGTGTAAATATGTTAGAAGATTATGACTAATAAATTTTGAAGTGACAGGACTCCTTTTTCTTTCCCTGCTTTATTGGTATTGCTCACACTTCAAATAATCTTTCTATTACTTATATTCCCTGAGTATGTCTTCAATACCTGCCTTGACTTTCTCCTGCTAAGCTTGGGTCAACCACACATATGCTTCCTCAGAGATCTAATTATAAACCTCTATTTTAGTGCCTACTTACAACAAAAGCATGTGACAAAAGCAGCACATACCTATATAGAAACTTCAAAGGGTATAATTTCAGAATGGTGATGAAGCAATATACTTGGATATGTTTGTCATCCAAGTGATGGTTCAGGGAAGCTGGCATAGGTCTGGCTGGGAAAGTGCTGGCAAAGTGGATTCCTAGTAAGTGTTTATTGACTAACAGTTACATCTTTAGGGTGATGAAAAGACTTAGTGACTTCATTTGGGACACTTGCTCCTTAAATGAAGAGGCAGTGGAGCATCTGTGTTCATTAAGACCAGACCTTGGGCTACTCAGCTTTGTATATAACTTTACACCTTTGCAGAATTATATAGTTTTCCACTCTGCTTTTCAGGCTCAAGAAAAATAATGTTTCTGATGTAGGAGATGCTTAGAACATTTAAGTTTTAGATTGTCAATCATAGCCTTTATTGATAGTGCTATTTCTTTGACTGAGTTTGTTTTGATTTTTGAAGGATGCTTCTCAGTTTCAAGGGTTTTGACAGAGGGGAATGAAGAAATAAAAAAAATTAAGTGCTTATTATTTATCATTGATCTTGGATTTTGGAAGGGATACTCCACTATTTTTAAATTGTCTTCTATTTTCTATTTATGGCCTTGTGCCTGTCTTCTTCATGCAAAGGGGAAGCAACAACACAAGGTAATCAAGAACGAACAAAGATGTTTCTGTGAGCTCCCAAGCACTTTTGTGCTTAAATGATGGAATTATTTTTGGGGAGGCATGTCTGACACTGTGCTCAGGGATCACTCCTGGTGTGGCTTGGGGATCTATTAAATGGTGCCAGGAATTGAATCCAGGTCAGTTATGTGCAAGACAAGCATCCTATCTGCTATTCTATTGCTCCATTCCAAGACTATGATTCTTTTAAACCTTATTCTAGATCCTTTAGTTTTTCTTTAGGATTATAGAAAACCATTGTATTGCTACAAACCCTCCTCATGCCTTCCTTTCCTCTTGAATCTGGATTGAGCATCCCATTGAACTGACACAGGGGAATGTTGTACCTGTCTGACTTGTTCTTACTATTTTATTCTGGTTTCAGCCAAATGTTTCTCCACCCTTCTGGGTGTGGGCAGCCATGACTCACAGCAGGGAGAATATTGTTCATGGGTATATCCAGGCTGTCGCAGCATAGTTGAGGAACCTCTCAGTCAGGCGTGGGGCCATTTTTGTCCTTCCTTGTTTTTTCTTAGATTTTTGCTTGGCTACTTTCTCCCAATAAAAGCCAGTCAGTTGAGTATTCAAATATGAAGTTAATTCCTGTTTATGTAGAAGTAGCTGAGCAATTTTTTTTTTTTATTTACTCAGTCTAGAGCCTGAGGAAAGATGGTGGGTTTGGGGACAAGGAGAAATTGAGTTTACAAAGAAAAAAACCTGTGAAAATGTTTTTTTCTATATATAATTGCTTTCTGACATTTTTCCATTGTTTGTGATCTCCATATTTTCATTGTTTTGTGCTTAGACCAAGACAATATTGAAGTGCAAATAACTTTATATTAGTCAATTTATGCCAAAAATCTTTCTCTTCCCTATCTTAGTATCTTCTTATGGACCCATCAGAGCTCAGAGTTGATGTGGAGGAGAAATAATCTCCGACCATCTGAATCAGGGGAGTCTCATTTTGCAAGTGACAGGTCTTTCCTTTACCCTCCTTCACACTAAGGACTTGCCAGAATGGTGACCCTAAATCATTGCTCATATCAGTGTGCTCAGGAGTTACTCCCAATTCCATGCTTGGAGATAAAGCTCAGTTTATATCTCCATGCTTGAGGAAATCATGTAGTACTGGAGACCAAATCTGAAGCTCTTGCACACAAAGCACAGACTCCAATCATCTAAGTCATCTACTTGGCCCGATTATAAGATTCTTATTTTTCCTTTTGTTTTTTGGGGCCACATCTGATGGCTCTCAGGGTTTACTCCTGACTCTGCACCCAGAAATCACTCCTGGCAGGCTCGGGAGACCATATGGTATGCCTAGAGTCAAACTGGGGTCAGCTGTGTGCAAGGCAAATGCCCTACTCACTGTGCTATTGCTTCAGCCCCTCTTATTTTTTCTTTTATTAACATGGTAGTATTAATTGACTTGTGGATATTGACCCATTCTTACATCCCTGAGATATATCTTGGTCATGGTGTCTCATTATTTAATGTATTGCTGAACTCGGCGCACTCAAACTTTGTAGAGCATCACCAATTTTTCTTTTAAGTAAACAGATCAGGGCCCCATTCTTTTTTTTAGTGGGAGGGAATACTCTCAGAAATGCTCAGGGATTACTATTGCTCTGTACTCAGTAATTATTCCTGACTGGTTTGGGGGATCTTATGAGGTGCTGGGTCATCTAATGCAAGCAATCACCTATAACCTGCTATACTATTGCTCCTATCCCAACCAGGCCCCATTCATGAAGAAGCTGAGATTGATGTAGTCAATATGGATCAATTCCTAGAATCTGTATTTTTTAAATGCCTTCTTACCTTTCTTGGGGCATAACCAAGTTTAGAAACCTATGATTTAGCTGTCAATTCTTTCTAAGAGGAGTGATGCCAGTCAGTGAGGAAATGTTCACTAGTCTCTCTGAAATAAGTGTGTAACTCTAAGTGTTTTAAAATTTGAACTATTGTTTTCCAACCAGTGCTGGCGTGTATGCAGGGAGGAACGAACTCTCATTCACTGTTGGTGGGAGTGCTGTCTAAGTCCAGCCTCTTTTGAAAACAATATGGATGTTCCTCAAAAAAGTGGAAATTGAGCTTCTGTATGATCTAGCAATATCTAGGAAGCTGTGGAATCAGATGCAGCTCCTCCTCATTGTGGCATAGGCTTTTCAGAGCTTGATGCAGGGATAATTCCAATGTATTGCAGCTTGGGAGGATGTTGTGTTCCTTTCTGTGACAGGTTGTATAAGGTTTTTGCACATGAACCATATCAGATTTTACTTTTGCTTTTTTGTTTTATGTTTATATGTGGTGTTTACAGTTTATATTTAGGTCTTTTGTACATAAGCAAGATCATACAACATTTTCTATTCTATGACTTGCCTTTATGACTTAGCAATGTTCCCTTGACCTCTTTTTTTTTTTCATGAAGAAGCCGTACTTTCTTTTTTTGGGGGGTGGGGCACACCTGAGTGTGCTCAGGGGTTTCTCTTGATCTGTACTCAGGGATCATGTTTGGCAATACTCGGGAGACCATATGGGACACTGTGTTGGTCACATTCAAGGTCTTACCTCTGTACTATTGCTCAGGCGTTTCACCTATTATTATTATTTTATTTTATTTTTGATTTTTGGGTCACACCCAGCAGCTCTCAGGGGTTACTACTGACTCTGCGCTTAGAAATTGTCCCTAGCAGGCTCAGGGGACCATATGGGATGCTGGGATTTGAACCGTCTACATGCAAGGCAAATGCTCTACCGCTGTGCTATCTCTCCGGCTCCATCTCGCACCTATTTTCTTTACTAGCTACGTCCCTTCTAGGTTTCGTCTTATTTATTTATTTATTTATTTTTGGGTTTTGGGGCCACACCTAGTGGTGCTCAGGGGTTACTCGTGGCTCTGCATTCAGAAATTACTCTAGGCAGGCTCAGGGGACCATGTGGGATGCCAGGAATCGAACCTGGGTCAACGGCCTGCAACCTGCTGTGCTATCACTCCTGACCCTTAGGTTTCATCTTATTATCAAAGTTCCTTCACTTGTCTAAGACATATTGGGATCTGTCATTTCTCATCAATACAAACAATTCTATAGTGGACATTCTTTGGGAGAGACAGGGGACCACACCTAGCAGTGCTCAGAGACTATTCCCAGCTTTATGCTCAAGATTCACTCCTGGTGGTGACTGGAGGACATATGAGGTACGACAAATCAATTAGCTGCATGCAAGACAAGCACCTTAACCACTATACTTTGTGGTCTCTATAGCAAGCATTCTTTCTTCAGCTACTTTGTTTCTGCTTTGGACCATGCCAGAGATTCTCAGGCCTTACTCCTGGCTCTGTGCTCAGGGATCACAATGGGCAGTGTTTGGGAGACCATCAGGATTGAACCCAGGTTTGCTGCTTGCAGGGCAAGTGCCCTACCTGCTGTACTATTTCTCTATCCCCACATAGCAAATATTCTTATACACAAATCTGTATGCATAGGTTTAAATGTTTCTGGAGGATATATTCCTAGTAATGGAGTTTCTCGACCCAAGGCCGTGCATATTTTAAGTTTTGGGTAATTAATGCCAAATTTTTTCCAGAAAAATTTATTCTAATTTACAAAGATCCCCTTACACTCATCATCATTGGGCATTATTTATTTAAAAACTTTGCCATGATTCATCATTGAGCCTAAATGGCATCACATCCTTGAACCCTTAGATTGAACTTTTAGCCTGGTGGACTGATAATTGCCAGAAGACTCCCTTGAGCACCACTTGGGAGGCCTCCATGTGTAGAAAAGCTGTGTCAGCTTATTTTTGGCTAATCTTGGCTGTATTTGGGGGCCTGGACCCTCCCAGTGGTGCTAAGATTCCAGCAGGTGTTTAGAACCCCCATAGGACTCAATCTCCCCAACTGTACTCCCACAGCAGTCAGGCCTGTCAGCCAGCAGTGCACAGTACCTCTGTGTTCACCATGGTAAAATTCAGAGATGTGGGGGACCATGTGGCATGAGGGATGAGATGAAATAAGTTCCTAGCGTAATACAAGACCTCTACTTTACCACTTGAGCCATATTCCTAGACCGAACTATGTCATTTTAAGTTGCATTTTTTTCTGACTCATCAGTTAAGTTATATATCTTTTCACATGTCTATAGACAATTTGAATTTTTAAAAGCTTTTATTCTCAAAGTATAGAAATATAGAAAAGTAGATTATAAGTGTGCTTCTGAATCCATTAACATAGGTGAACTCTTTCTGTAATCATTACCCAGGTTAAGAAATAATATATTAAAAAAAAGAAATAAAATATTATCAGAACTTCTCTCCTTTTTCCCTAAAGCACTCTCCATTCTGACCTCTAACCCTATAGATTAGTCATGCCTGTTTTTGAACTTCCTATAAAAGGACTCATACAACATGTATTCTTTTGTCTCTGGCTTCCTTCATTCAACATTATGTTTATGAGTCATTGTGTATTTGCCTATAGCTGTAATATATTCAGATACATTGCTTGTAATATTCTATTCTATGAATATGTCATAACTTATAATATGATAATAATTTATATGGTAATAATTCATTGATGGGCATTTGATTTTTTCCCAACCTTAAGATATTTAGCAAATAAAGCTGTCAAGAATCTTCTTGTGCTTGCCTTTTAGAATGGCCGTCCATCATTTTTTTATAGCTGTATATTTAGAAATTAAATTTGTGGCCCATAAGCAATGTTCTATCAACCTGGTCAATATGTTTTTGAATCTTCTATGACTCACCATTAAATATTATGTCTTTCATATTTATTTGTGTGGATTTATTCTAGATGCTAATTTTGCATGGTATCTTAAGTAAATATTTTCTTGTAGCCTATATTTATATTGCTTTTTATTTTACAAAGTTTAAAATGTTTAGATCATCAAATCTGTCTTTGTATTATAATTTATGGGTTTTATATTTGTTTGAAAGCCCTCCTCTACCTTAAGATTGCAGAATACTTCTTATGTTTCTTTTCGATACTTATTTTCTTTTGACTTTTACATTAGGTTTTTTTAATTAGCCTGGAATGTATTTTGTGAGGGTGAGAGACAGGGGCTAATTTATTATCTAACACTTTGGGGGCTGAATAAAATTACACCATTTGTCACCTAGATTTTTTTTTCTCTTTGTATGGGGATATTCCCAGCAGCACTTTGGGGCCATGCAATGCCAGGATTGAAATCAGGGTCTTACACATAATATATATTCTCTGCTGCTAAACTACACCCTCACTCTGATTATACTATTTTTAGGGGAAGGGGATGAGTGGCTTGGGCCTTAGCTAGCAATGCTCAGGATTTACTCATGACTTTGTGTTCGGGGATCACTCCTAGAAGTATTTGTGGTGCCAAGGATAAAATTGGGGTCTGCTGCACCTGAAGCAAGTGTGTTACTTTCTTACTTTCTCTTACTCATTCCTAGATTTTAAAATTTATTCTAAAAATAACGAATTTATTTCTTTGGGGTTTGGGCCACACCCAGTGGTGCTTAGGCCTTACTTGTGACTCTGTGTTGAGGGATTACTCTTGGCAGTGCTGGACAGACCATAGAGAGTGCAGGAGATTGAAGACAAGTGGATATTATACAGGGCAAATGCCTTAATGCTATACGATTTCTCTGACCCCACTAATTTCTAGATGTACGTATGAATATATATTTTGTTCTGTTTTTATTTTGGGAACATACACATTGGTGCTCAGGCGTTACCCCCCCCCCCCAATTCAATATGCTCATATCACCTGTATGGTCAGACCCACCCACAGCTGGGAGGGGTCTGCAGTTGGGAATATAGGTGTTGCTTTCGAGGAGGGGAGAAGAGGAAAGGCAGCAAGGAATCATGGATGGCAGCAGAAGCTGCTTGAAAAGGCTTTGCATAGAAACCATGTGGGGAAATGCACATGGCTGTTAGGACAGTGAAATAAAACTGGCTCTATCCTGAAACTTTATCTGACCATTTGTGAATCTCTCTGCCATTATCCTGCAACCTTCAGACTTGCCGGCCAAGGGGCTAAAGGCATCATGCCGAGAAAGGCTTCACCCCAACTCTAGGACTCTATATTTTATATCAATACAACACTCGGGGTTACTCCTGGCCTTGCACTCAGGGGTCATTCCTGGCAGTGCTCAGGGAGCCATATGTGATGCCAGAAATCAAACTTGCGTCAGCTGTGTGTAAGGCAAATGCCCTACCTGCTGTGCTATCACTCCAGTCCTGATGTTATATATTTTCTACATCTCAAGATATGTAATAACCAAAGATCTAGCTATTGTTGAAATTAAAATGAAAAATTGGGCCCAGAGAGATAGCACAGAGGTGTTTGCCTTGCAAGCAGCCGATCCAGGACCAAAGGTGGTTGGTTCAAATCCCAGTGTTCCATATGGTCCCCTGTACCTGCCAGGAGCTATTTCTGAGCAGACAGCCAAGAGTAACCCCTGAGCACCGCCGGGTGCGCCCCCCCCAAAAAAAAAGAAAAATTAAAATTTGGAATAATGTTTCCTAATGTAAGCCCAAGTAAGAGTTTTAATACTCTAAATGTTCTAAAAAGATAGCCACTACTCAAAATGCCATCCATGCAAGTGCTTTGTGATTGCTTATTTATTTGCTAGGCATTTATGGCACTGGCAAGAGCAGTGCTCTTGGCCTTGTACTGCATGAGATGAAGTCCATTGTGGAATCGTCCATGCACATGGCTGAGATGCTTCAGGAAAACCACTTGTTGGTCTGAAAAACCACAGTTTTTCCTTCCCTCCTGAGTCCCCAGCTCCTCTCAATCTGAGCAGATGCCCCTAAATGGATCATGTCACTCTAGGATAGAGGCCTGGTTTGAGCTTTATTGCAAATCTCCAGGGTCAACATTTGGTTTGAAAAAAGAAGACAAGACCCACAGGCAAAACTGCCTTGAGAGAAACATTTTTTCCCCTGGCTGACTGATGGATGGGTGGTGAGTGCCACATGGGAGAACAGATGATATTTGAATTCAGTTCATGCCTCTTTGTTTGAAAGAGCATCATCTGGCTGAGTCTGTTCACTTGCAGTGCTAGTGGGATTTCTTATTTGGATGCAGATTCCAGTTGCTGACAGTGTGAAGTGGTTTTGTTTTATTCACCCTTCTCTTTTCTCTTCCTTCTATCTCTTAATGCTTTTAGGCAGGCTGATTCCTGGCAGTTTAGTTAACATGTTATAAGACCAGTGCTTGAGAAGGAGTGAAGAAAGAAACAGCCTTCCTTAGTTTGACAAAGAACTTGATTTCTGGCTGATGAGTTAAATGTGCAACTGTGAATGTATGAGCTAGTTTTCTTGGAAATTGCTCTGCTGGCTGGTCTCCAGAAATGTAATCAAAAGTGTTCTGAAATCACAAGTTTTGCTGCTTACATTCTTAGCTTTACAATTTAAGGATTTGGCCAGTCCCTGTCTTGAAAACATGGAATTTTCTAATGCTTGTAATATAAAAGGAAGAGAGAGGAAGATGAGAGAGGTGGGAGAGGGAGAGAGAGAAAGAGAGAGACACATGTACAGCCTGCAAAGGCTTGTCTGCACAGGCATGAGTTACTGTAGAACTTTTTATACCTACAGGGAAACAGTGATTAAAGGACAGAGTATAGTAAATTTCCTTTGATTTTAAGAGTTATAGATTTGGATTTATAGGTTAGTGACTTTGGTGAAATATAATAAATCTTGCATATAATTTCAACTGATCCCCGTGTATAGCACCTTACCTCAGAAATATCTGAGTGTAATTTATTTAGGAGAAAATTAAAAGAAACAAAATTTTTTTGAGGAACAGGTGAATTTGACCACACTTTGGAGGAAGTGAAGAACTAAACTTTGAGGAAGTTAAGTTTGAGGTCATCAGAGACAGTTATTTATATATGAATGATGTGTATTAAAAACTATTTTTCCCTTTGCTTTTATTTTGGGCTGGAGGCAACGGGGAGTGGAATTTGGGCTACACCTGGCTACACTTAGTGCTTATTCCTGACTCTGTGCTTTTGGCTATATGTATGCAGTTTTAGGGATCAAAACAGAGTTAGCCACATGCTAGGCAAGTGCCTTAAACCCCGCACTATCTCTCCAGTTCTAAAACCAAATGTTATTATCCTTCTACCATCAGGTGCGAGTTTAGAAGAAGGAAGTGCTGTTTGCTTTGTTAATATCTACTGCATGAAGAATTGTGATTCATGTTTCTGGTAATCTGTACTCAGATTATGCTGTTGAAGAAAGGGTGCTTACACATTCCTGCTTCAGCCTGCTCGGTGGATAAAATGGCTCACTTCCAGTCAGTTGACAGATGTGAGACTAGATTCTTGCTTCCTTTCCCAAGATACCTTCAGTATGAGCAGACATGTGGGTGTATTTGTGGGTGGGTGTGATGGGGGAATGAGACTTTGCACTATCTCAAGACTCAAAGAAAGGATGTTGGATTCTAACCACCATCAAAAAGAATACATCCAGGATGCTTGTGTTTGCTATTATAAAAATAAGAAATCTCATATAACTAGTTCCCTTTATTTATTTATTGGCCACACCTAGAAATTGGCTCTGAACTCAAGGACCGTTCTTGGTGGTGCTCAGAGGACCATATGGGTTCTGGAGATAGAACTCTGGTTGGGCATATATAAAGTGCAAATGCCTTACTCACTGTATTCTCTCTCTCTCTTTCTCTCTCTCTCTCTCTCTTCTCTCTCTCCTCCTAGTCTCCATTTTTTTCTTTTTTTTTTTTTTTTTTTTTGTGGTTTTTTTGGGTCACACCCGGCAGTGCTCAGGGGTTATTCCTGGCTCCATGCTCAGAAATTGCTCCTGGCAGGCACGGGAGACCATATGGGACGCCGGGATTCGAACCGATGACCTTCTGCATGAAAGGCAAATGCCTTACCTCCATGCTATCTCTCCGGCCCCTCCATTTTTTTCTAATCTCCATTTTTTATCCTAAATTCTAATGCTTTACAAATACATAATTTACACCCCCTCAGGCTCTTCTGGTTATGGGACATAGGGTATTTGAGGACAAATATATCAGAATTATGAGGAAAAAGCCTGTCACGAAAACAAACTATGTAATATACTTGACTAGACTTGAGAAATAATACATCTCAGATTTTCTGAGAGAGTTGTTAATATTTGGTTCAGAAATGTAACCTGGAGGAGCCAGAGCCAGAGTGATAGTATATTGGGAAGGGCATTTGCCTTGCTTACAGCTGACCCAGGTTTGATCCCAGCATCCTATATGGTTCCTTGAGCACTGCCAGGAGTAATTTTTGAGTGTAGAATCAGGTGTATCCCTGAGCACCTCTGATCGCTCCCACCCCAAATGTATATAAGCTGGAGAACTAGAGAGATAGCACATTAGACCAAGAGACATAGCAAGTGGCTGACCCAAATTCAATCCCTGAATCCTGCTGAGAGTGAACCCCAAGCACAGAGCCAGGAATAAGCTGTGATCATTGGGTGTGGAAAGAAAGAAAGAAGAAAGAAAGAAAAAGAAAGAAAGAAAGAAAGAAAGAAAGAGAAAGAAAAAGAAAGAAGGAAGGAAGAAGAAAGGAAGGAGAAAGAAAGGAAGGAGAAAGAAAGAAGAGCAAGAAAGAAAAAAGGAAGGAAGGAAGAAAAAGAAAAGGAAGAGAAAGAGAAATAGAGAGAAAAGGAAATAGGGTTCTGAGTGATAGTACAGACGGGAGGGCGCTTGCCTTGCAGGAGGCCTATTTAGGTTTGATCCTTGACATCCCATCTGGTCTTCCAAGCACTGCCAGAAGCTAGTTCCTGAGTGCAGAGCCAGGAGCTAACCTTGAGCACCACTGATGTGGCCCCAAATAAATGAAAAAGAGAGAAGGGAGAAAGAAAAAGAAAGAAAGATCTTACCACAAAGGTAGGTGAAAACTGAAAAGTGGGGACTTTCAGTTGCTCCAAATGTAACCCAAGGAGTTAGATGTCCCCAAAGAAAAATATCCAGAAAGATACAAAGCAGTGAGCAAATGCTTGGTGATAGGCACATTTGCATAAGCACTTTTGCATAAAAGGTTGAGATTTTTCTGGGCTGGCCTAAACCCAATCCTTTGGAGTTTGCCTTTTAAGAGGGTAAACATGGTTTAATAGTGAGCAAATATTCACATAATTAAAACCTTTTGAGCTGAACAGGAAACATTCAAGGGAAATCTGAAGATGCCTGCAAGCAAGGATGATACTAGAAAGATTTTGGTCTGCTGGCTCCTTCTTCCCCAAAAGGAGTGTCCCTGGAATGAAGCCACCAACGGCAGAAAAGGCAATAGACAACTTGTAAAAAGTGGGAGCAGTATTGAAAGGTTTTGCACTTATTAATAAGCTGCTAGCACTGAGGAGGGTGCCAGGGGCATCTGAGGTATTTGCTTTTTTGTTTATTGAAGGGAAAAAGGCGTCTCACAACTCCCACTAATTCATTCAGAGTACATTTCTTTTCTTTTTTTGGGGGTGGTGGTGGTGGTGGTGGTGTGTTATTGAGCCACACCCAGCAGCGCTCAGGAGTTACTCCTGGCTCTTCACTCAGAAATCACTCCTGGCAGGCTCAGGGGACCATAAGGGATGCTGGTAATCGAACTCAGGTCTGTTCTAAGTTGGCCACATGCAAGGCAAATGCCCTACCACTGTGCCATCTCTCTGGCCCCTCCAGAGCACATTTCTAAGATTGCAGCTATTTCAGTGTTTGAATCTCTTCTCTGATTTATCCCAGGTTTAATCATACATTAAAATGAGTTTTAGGGGGCCAGAGAAATAGCATGGAGGTAAAGTGTTTGTTTGCCTTGCATACATAAGGACGGTGGCTCGAATCCTGGCATCCCATATGGTTCCCCGAGCCTGCCGGGGGCAATTTCTGAGTGTACAGCCAGAAGTAACCCCTGAGCACTGCCGGGTGTGACCTAAAAAACAAACAAACAAACAAACAAAATGAGTTCCAGTCTGGCTTTGAAAAGAAAATACAACTTGACATCTAAAAATCTAACTTTTAAAAAAAATAAAAAAAGGGGCTGGAGTGGTGGCAGGCGCAAGCAGTAGGGTGTTTGCCTTGCATGTGCTAACCTTAGGACGGACTGCGGTTCGATCCCCCGGCGTCCCATATGGTCTACCAAGCCAGGAGCGATTTCTGAGTTCAGAGCCTGGAGTAACTCCTGAGATTCACTGGGTGTGGCCCAAAAAGGAAAAAAAAGAAAGAGAGAGAGAGAGAGAGAGAAAGAGAGAGAGAGAGAGAGAGACAGAAAGAAAGAAAGAAAGAAAGAAAGAAAGAAAGAAAGAGAGAAAGAAAGAAAGAAAGAAAAAAAAAAAGAAAGAAGAAAGAAAGGAAGGAAGGAAGGAAGGAAGGAAGGGAGGGAGGGAGAGAGAGAGAAAGAAAGAAAAAAAGAAAGGAGAGAGGGAGGGAGGGAGAGAGAAAGAAAGAAGAAAGAAAGAAAGAAAAAGAAAGACAGAAGAAAGGAGAGGGAGGGAGGGAGAGAGAAAGAGAGAAAGAAAGAAAGAAAGAAAGAAAGAAAAAGAAAAAGAAAGAAAGAAAAAGAAGAAAGAAAGAAAGAAGAAAAGAAAGAAAGAAAGAGAGAGAGAGAGAGAAAGAAAGAAAGAAGGAAGGAAGGAAGGAAGGAAGGAAGGAGAGAGGGAGGGAGAGAGAGAAAGAAAGAAAAAAAGAAAGGAGAGAGGGAGGGAGGGAGAGAGAAAGAAAGAAAGAAGAAAGAAAGAAAAGAAAGAAAGACAGAAGAAAGGAGAGGAGGGAGGAGAGAGAAAGAGAGAAAGAAGAAGAGAAAGAAAAGAAAGAAAAGAGAAGAAAGAAGAGAAAGAAAAGAAGAAAGAAAGAAAGAAAAGAAAGAAAAAGAAAAGAAGAAAGAAAGAAAGAAGAAAGAAAGAAAGAAAGAAAGAAAGAAAGAAAGAAAGAGAAAGAAAGAAAGAAAGAAAGAAAGAAAAAAGAAAGAAAAGAAAAAGAAAGAAAGAAAGAAGAAAGAAAAAAGAAAAAAAGAAAGAAAGAAGAAGAAAAGAAAGAGAAAGAAAATCCAACTTCAGGGCTGGAGAGTAGCACAGCGGTAGGGCATTTGCCTTGCACATGATGGAGCTGAGTTTGATCTCCGGCGTCTCATATGATCCCCGGAGCCTGCCAGGAGCGATTTCTGAGCGCAGAACCAGGAGTAACCCCTGAACTCCTCTGGGAGTGACACCCCCCAAAAAAATCCAACTTTGCACTCTGGGTACCTTATCATCTTGCATTCCTTTCATTTCATGGCCTGGTCACATCTGGTCAGAGGCCCTCACCTCCTGCTCTCAGGGATATATGTCTTGTTCTGGGTCTATCTTCTATTGCATACAAACCAGAGTGATGCCAAATGGGCTTGTAAGTTACCATAATCCATTGCAAAGATAGGATACACACCATCAGAGAAAAATAAACAAAGTGCTGATAGAAAATTAATCTTATTAGCGAAATTTGTTTGTGGTGACATTTAAAATGAGCCTGGAAAATGAGTATGTTTTTGACAGATGGAATAGAGGATGACTGGCATCATGATATTAAAATGTGATGATGTGTAAATGATTTGGAGTCTGTATAGAACACTGGAGCTTTTCTGAGGCTTCGTGTCAGCAAACCATTCTGCTGGCAAGTACACTACAACTCTCCTTTAAAGAATTCTCCCTAAGTCATTTGATTGGGGCTAACCCCATCCTCTGACTCCAGTTTAGGCATGTGACCAGTAAATAAGAGAACTCGCTCCCTCAGCCTTGGCTATGGCTTCAGAGTGGGCATAGGTCCCAAGTTGGCAGTGATAGAGCTTATTTCCTGAGCATCTCTGGATCTAGTAACACTTGACATTCTACTCAGTTTTTTTTTTTTTTGTTTTTTTTTTGGTTTTTGGGCCACACCCAGCGGTGCTCAGGGGTTACTCCTGGCTGTCTGCTCAGAAATAGCTCCTGGCAGGCACGGGGGACCATATGGGACACCGGGATTCGAACCAACCACCTTTGGTCCTGGATCGGCTGCTTGCAAGGCAAACACCGCTGTGCTATTTCTCCTGGCCCCTCAGTTTTTTTTTTTTTTTTTTTTTTAGTTATATTAGTAAATCAATTTATTTTAAGGCATTTTGTACTTTTTTTTTTTTTTTTTTTTTTTTTTTTTTTTGCTTTTTTGGGCCACACCCAGTGATCCTCAGGGGTTACTCCTAGCTATGCACTCAGAAATTGCTCCTGGCTTGGGGGACCATATGGGATGCTGGGAGAATCGAACTACAGTCCATCCTAGGGTAGCATGTGCAAGGCAAACGCCCTACTGCTTACTCCACCACTCTGGTCCCCGTACTTTTTTTTGAAATTAAAAATTTGCCACTGATACAAAAATGTTTTAGATTATCTTCTTAGGGCCCGGAGAGATAGCACAGTGGTGTTTGCCTTGCAAGCAGCCAATCCAGGACCCAAAGGTGGTTGGTTCGAATCCTGGTATCCCATATGGTCCCCTGTGCCTGCCAGGAGCTATTTCTGAGCAGACAGCCAGGAGTAACCCCTGAGCACCGCCGGGTGTGGCCCAAAAACCAAAAACAAAACAAAAAAAAAAGGTTATCTTCTTAAATAAAGAAATGAAGATATCTGAGAGGCTACATGAGAGATCAGAGCTACACAGCAGATTCCTAGCAAAAACTAGACTTTCGGGCCGGAGAGATAGCATGGAGGTAAGGCGTTTGCCTTTCACGCAGGAGGTCATTGGTTAGAATCCCTGCACCCCATATGGTCCCCCGTGCCTGTCAGGAGCAATTTCTGAGCCTAGAGCCAGGAATAATCCCTGAGCACTGCCAGGTGTGACCCAAAAAACACAAAAAAGAAAAACAAAAAAACAAAAAAAAGAAAAACAAAAAAAAAAACCCTAGACTTTCTGTTGCTGACACTTTTCAAGATCCTCATACTGATCACAAAGACATTGGAGACTCCAATCACTAAGATATTGGGGACTTGATTCTTAAGCCCCTTGGACTGACCAGGATAGCTGACCAGTATAGTTCTCTCTCACCAGTATAGCTGATTCTTGTGTGCTGGAATTTGTCCATGAAGCAGAAGTAAAATATGTGACACTGTGGCTACAGAACAATAAAAACAGTTCATTTGCCTTTTGTATTTCTCCAAGGTTTTTTTTTCCCCTGGGTCAGACATTTTAAGTGAAGAGTCATAATTATAATCCTATATGGATTTATCAATCATTGAATAGGCTATTGAGAAAGATCTCTTTAGTCATCAGAAGCAAATTTACTGCAGAAGAATTGCATTTAGAGAGTGGGATAGTTGCCTGGAACCAACTAGTTTTATGCTCCTTCGAGAAAAATTTTTCGCTGTTTGAGAATTGTGTCCACTGGGAACAATTATTGAGGGTGATACCATGCCCATGGTATCAAAAACAGTAGTGTGCTTATATTCTTTTTTAATTTCATCAACTCTAGAAGATAGATTCTAATCTTATTTTGCAGATTGATCTGTAGCTAGGGAAGATCAGATGATAAGATTCTAACTGGTGAGACCTCAGTGGAAGGTTTTTGTTTTTTTGTTTGTTTGTTTGGGGGAGCACCCTGTGGTGCTCAGGGGTTACTCCTGGCTCTGTGCTCAGAAATAGCTCCTGGCAGGTTCAGGAGACCATGTTAGGGATCGAACTCAGGTCAGTCCTGGGTCAGCCATTACAAAGCAAATGCTCTATCTGATGTGCTATTGCTCCAGCCCCTTGTGATGTCTAAGAGTTGGTACCTTTCCTGGTATGGGCATTATTCCATCTTCCTTTTTCTTCTTTCTCTCTGGAACATGGATAAGAAACAGTTCAAGAAATTTTTGGGAATAATAGCTAGAAGAAAAGTAAATATTGTTGACATTGCAGGACAGTGCATCTGCCCTTAGAAGGCTTCTTTCATACTTGTTATGTGGAAAAAAAAATCCTTCTACTTATTTAATTCGTGAGGTTAGATTTCAGTTACATACTTAATGTAACCCCTCACGGACATCAGATTAGCTGCTCTGAGGAGTTTAAGGGACTTGCTCTCTTTTTCTTATAAAGTAATTCTTCAAAACTGAATAAGGAATAGTATTAAGGGGGCCTGGAGAGATAGCACAGCAGCGTTTGCCTTGCAAGCAGCCGATCCAGGACCAAAGGTGGTTGGTTCGAATCCCGGTGTCCCATATGGTCCCCTGTGCCTGCCAGGAGCTATTTCTGAGCAGACAGCCAGGAGTAACCCCTGAACACCGCCAGGTGTGGCCCAAAAACAAACAAACAAACAAACAAACAAAAAACAAACAAAAACAACAACAACAAAAAAGAAATAGTATCAACTTAAAAAAAAAGTCCAGATCCATGGGCCAGATCTATAGTACAGCAGGCAGGACATTTGCCTTGTACGCAGCTGACCTGGGTTCAATCCCCAGAATCCCCTATGGTCCCTTGAGCCTGCCAGGAGTGAGTCTTGACTGCAGAGGCAGGAGTAACCCCTGAGAACTTCTGGGTGTGCCCCCACAAAAGTCCAGATTTGAGATATAAGCACAATATAATCTTCTCAGAGCAAAGATAGCATTTTGTCTATGGTACTATGGGTGCCTGGGGGAGGAGGAAAGGCGATGAGACAGAAGTGGAACAGAATTAGTTAATCAAAAGAGGAAGGCAAATAAAGGGTTTGACTTAAAGTATGGAAGTGAGACATAGCATATGGGGATCGGGGGACAAATTGGTAATAAGTTGTTAAATATAAAGTAAAAGGTGGATATTATAAAGCTGCAGAGGTTTGTTCCATCTTTCTATTGTTGCACAAAAGCAACAAAATGTAGTGGCAGAAAAATATTACATTCCATCATTTCTCAAAAGGGGATGAACATCAAAGAACACTTCTTGATATCCATATTTGGTACCTCAGCTGTGATAAGTGGAATAGTTGGGATAGTCTGGCCTTCTCTCTCTCTGTCTTTCTGTATTATTCTCTGCACTCAGGAATTATACCTGGCAGTACTCAAAAGACCTGATGATGGGAATGGAACCCATTTTGTACAAGGTAAGAGCCCTACCCACTGCACTATCACTCCAGCTTCAAGAAAGGACTTTTGTTTTGTTTTGTTTTGGGGCCACACCTGGCAGCACTCAGGGGTTACCCCTGGCTATCTGCTCAGAAATAGCTCCTGGCAGGCACAGGGGACCATATGGGACACTGGGATTCGAACCAACCACCTTAGGTCCTGGATTGGTTGCTTGCAAGGCAAACACCGCTGTACTATCTCTCCGGCCCAAGAAAGGACTTTCTTTTTTTTTTTTTTTTTTGGTTTTTGGGCCACACCCGGCGGTGCCCAGGGGTTACTTCTGGCTGTCTGCTCAGAAATAGCTCCTGGCAGGCACGGGGGACCATATGGGACACCGGGATTTGAACCAACCACCTTTGGTCCTGGATTGGCTGCTTGCAAGGCAAACGCCGCTGTGCTATCTCTCCGGGCCCCAGAAAGGACTTTCTTAAAGCACAATGATCTCAGGGTAGATTGACTTCTTACATGGTGGTTGGCTTTAGTCATTTTGAAAAGGAAGCTGTCAGTGTGTTTAAGGTCTAGACTCAGAGAACCAAAAAACAAACAAACAAACAAAAAAAAAAAAACATTTCCCTTACAGTATTGATCAAAGCAAGTCAGGCCATCTCCAAGACAAAGGGAGCAAAAAAGTTCTACTTCTTTTTGTTTTGGGGCCGCACCTGGCAGTGCTCAAGCAAGAAGCTAGGGCTCAAACCTGGGTCAGCTGCAGGTAAGGCAAGTGCTTTACCTATTGTACTATCTCACTAGCCCCCTGTTTCTACTTCTTGATGAGAGGAGCAGTGTGTTTGTCCAGGGATAGACAATTCATTGTGATCATCTTTGACAACCATTTTCCATAGAGCAAGAAGAATGCAAAAGAAGGAAAACCATATATGTTTGCCAAGTAGATTGATGTGAACACTAGACTTGGGTGAAGTAGGGGCTAGGATTGCCTTGTTTCATGCTAGGTTTTGAAAGGTTGATGCCTTTTGGACAGCCCTGACCCATCAGAGAAAAACAGACAGAGTAGTATGATAAGTTAGAGGAAAGACTGGAACAAATAATTTTCCATTTCTGTGGGCATGGAAAGCAGTTAGGGGTTACCCATGTTCTGACCCAGGATTCTTGACAATGCTTAGTGGGAACCATATGGGATGCTAGGGATTGAACCAGGTTCAGCTGCATGCAAGGCAAACACCCTACCCACTGTAGTATCACTCTGTCCTAGGAGTCAGATTTTCTTTTTGGAAAAATCACCCTGGTTGGAACTGGAGAGATAGTACATCTGATAGAAAACTTGCCTTGCACACATCTTACATAGGTTCAATCATGGACACCCCAAATGGTCCTCCAATGATTTCTGAACACAATTGGGTATGGCCCTAGACCCTCCCCCAAATTAAAAAATAAAAAGTAAATCCGTTTGATGCTCAGGGGTTACTCCTGGCTAAGTGCTCAGAAGTTGCCCCTGGCTTGGGGGGGACCATATGGGATGCCAGGGGATTGAACTGCGGTCCTTCCTTGGCTAGCGCTTGCAAGGCAGACACCTTACCTTTAGCGCCACCTCACCGGCCCCATAAAAAGTAAATTTAAAAAAAGAAAAAAAAGAAAGAAAAGGAAGATCACTGTATTTGAATTTGAAGAGAAAAAGACTAGAGGAGATAGCCAAGTCAATTCTGGAGGTGTCCATGGTCTATCCTCCTGTGTGCCAGCCAAGACAGCAACATTTGCTAATTGACAGGTAGTCAGATGTAGGCACAGATTCTGGTGGGAGTTAAGGGGTAGCGAGGGAGGCCTCTTATTGACTGTGATCAGGAAATCTTGATAGGGAATATACTTAAAGGAACCAGGAGCAGACCCGGAAAAAGCCATCACTGATGCAAATTGGAGCTAAGGGAGTAGATAGGATGCCCCAGGAAGAGTAAAGGCCACATGATAGAGTAGAACAAGGTATCCTATATTCCAGTTGTTTTCCTCTCTGTTGGCACTCCCTTACCATCTCCATTCATAAGCAAAGACACCACCCCACAGCCACCAGACGCCACTCCTCAGTGATGAGTTCTCTTGTTCCTCCCCATTGGGAAACTAGTCTTCCTTTCTCTCAGAAATATAAGGAAGGGCCAAGAAAGGCTTTCTTTTACAACACAATCTGGATTGAAGTCCTTGTGTAGAAAAAAAAAGGAGGGTGCTAGCAAACTCCCTTGGTTTGTCTTCTTCAAAGACAGTGGGACCTAGATCCATCAGGAAATTTAGACCCTGTTTTTCCAGATTCAAGAGAAGTTTTCACCAGAAGTGTCTTCATTCCATAGACAAGGCCAAAAAAGGTGAGAAGAGGAGACCTAGGAACTCTGTCAAGGTCAAGTTTCTGCTTTCTCAGCCACTGGTTGCTCACCCTCCTGGGATGTCACACCTTTGCTGGAAGACAGCCCCAGACAAATGTTTAGATAAGGCACATTCCTGTAGCACTGTCTCTGGATCCTAGGTCCAAGTTTCCATACACAGAGCCTGTGGAAATCTCATAGGCCTGAGCGCCAACAAGCTATTGATATTTTTCTTCCCCTCAAGAAGAGATTCTTCTAAAGAAGAAATTATTATTTCTGTCAAGGTGGGTTTGTTGGTGTTGTAATTGTTGTCAACCAATGTTCTGAAAAAAAAAAAAAAAAAACAGGGTCTAAGAAAAATGTGTGGGGTCCTGAATTTGATCCCTGGTATTACCCAGAACCCTGAGCACCACTGTGGATAGCTATGGTGGCCTCTGAGCACTAACAAGTGCGGCCCCTATTAAACAAAAACAATTACTACAGCAAAAGAAACAAGATAAAGGTACAAACTAAATGAAACAAAATAAGCTTTTGACATCAAATCTATGGTTACTAGAAGCAAAGGAGGGGAAAAAGATGGATCTTTCAGGTAAAAAAGGAGTAGTTATGCAGTGAAGGATAGTGAGGACTTAATTAGTCGAAAGTTAATGTATATACAATACCTGATTTATAATGATGAAAACCTGAAACTTACCCAATGTCATAATGCACAACAGTATTTTAATTAAAACAAACAAGATAGATTTGTTAGATATTGTTGGAACTTGTAGAAGTTGGTCAAAGTTTGGTATGATTATGAGGTTGGAGGACATGTTTAAAAGAGGGTTACAGAATGGCTGGTTACTTCTCTTTTCTCTCTCCTACCAACCTATATTTTCTGTTATAATAACTATAAGGCAATAGCAACCTTTGTTCCTGTTGACAAACTGGAACAAACTCCACTTCATCTTCTAGAGCTGGAACTCTCTTTGCTTCTAAAAATATGAATTCTGATGTAAAGCTTTGATTCTGAGTGGGATAGAGACTACTCTTATCTTTAGAGAGAAAAATAAATTGTCTACTTGAAATTGTAAGTAAGAGAATCTGGGAAAATATAGGAGAGAACATTTATAGTTCTGAAATGTCAATCTCTTAAGCCATTTTTCTGAAAAAGTACATTTCAATTATATATGAAAATGTATTGGTGGGAATGTGAGACAAAAGGTTATGATTTACATGAGGGAGTTCCAACCTCCAGTATGTAAAGTCCAAAAGAATATAGCTGTGAAATCAGATCAAGAAAGGAAAGTTTTCATATAGGAAACACTTGAATGAATCATCCCAAACTGTTTGGGGTATCTATTCAGATTTTTGCTTTCAGAGTGATTTACTTACTGGCACCTTGGTACTCCCTTCTGTAAACCATAACCTTCTGTCATAAAATATATGCCAAGGAGAGGAGCCGGAGTGATAGCACAGCGATAAGGCATTTGCCTTGCACATAGCCAACACAGGACAGACCCCAGTTCAAATTCTGGCATCCACTATGGTCCCCCAAGCCTGCCAGGAGTAACTTCTGAGCTTGGCCAGGTGTGACCCAAATATATATATATATGTGTGTGTGTGTGTGTGTGTGTGTGTGTGTGTGTGTGTGTGTGTGTGTCAAGGAGAACAGGCATGTACATAGGCATCTACCTGCAAGGATCTCTCTTTTTGCCTTGTCCCTGGTCTTTCAGAGAACTGTGCAGGAGAAATTTAAGGACCCAAAACCCCTTTCTACCTCCAGACTAGATATAGTCCTCTCAGACAGCAGGAAAGCCATTTCCTGAGAGGAATCCTCTGGAAACCTGCCATGGTTTTGCTTATTGGTTTTATTCAGAGCATCTGATTTGATGTTTTTTTTTTTTTTTTTTTTTTTTTTTGGTTTTTGGGCCACACCCGTTTGATGCTCAGGGGTTACTCCTGGCTATGTGCTCAGAAATCGCCCCTGGCTTGGGGGGACCATATGGGACGCCGGGGGATCGAACCGCGGTCCGTTCCTTGGTAGCGCTTACAAGGCAGACACCTTATCTCTAGCGCCACCTTCCCGGCCCCTGATGTGTTTTGATGTACCTTTTAGTTCTAAGCACTTCCATGGCCTCCCCCTTCTCCTTCTCCTAGGTTTGCCCTTCTGGAATAAAAGCCCTCTTCCAGATATTGTATTTGTTCTTATCCAGGACAAGTGCTAACACAGCTGGATGATAGAATTCATAATCTAGAGGGGAGTGCTGGTGATGTCTAGGAGGTGAATGTGGTTCTTTTCCCCAGGAAGCATATTTGCATTTTAAAGGAATCTCTCAGCAGTGGTGGTGGTGGTGGGAAATGTTTTAATTTAGTGGAATTTCAAAGCAGTGGGATAAAGTGTGTGTGTGTGTGTGTGTGTGTGTGTGTGTGTGTGTGTGTGTGTGTGAGAGAGAGAGAGAGGGGGGGGTGGAGGAGGAAGACAGTGGCTGCATTTACCAATTAAACAAAATAAAGGGCCTAGAGAACCCTATGCCCGTTGGTCACAGGATGGGCTTTGCCAGAGTGGGGGTGCAGATCCTCCTGAGCACTTAGTTGTCCTACATATGAACGAACATACTCCTCTCTAGTAGCCCAATTAAGACACTTCCCTAAATTCTGATTTTGCACGTGCAATTTCTATACCATTTCCAACTCCTTGTTGCAGTAATCAGGCTTCTAAAACTTTATTCAAAACCAAAGTTAGAACAACTTGAAATCTTGGGCATCAGATTTTTTTTTGTTTTTGTTTTTTTTTTTTTTGTTTTTGGGCCACACCCAGTGATGCTCAGGGGTTACTCCTGGCTATGCGCTCAGAAGTCGCTCCTGGCTTGGGGGACCATATGGGACACCGGGGGATCGAACCGCGGTCCGTCCAAGGCTAGTGCTGGCAAGGCAGGCACCTTACCTCTAGCGCCACTGCCCGGCCCCGGGCATCAGATTTTTCCTTCTGCCTTGAGTATTTTTTAAACACTTAATTCACTGAATCCTGACACCACATCTGCAAAGCATATGACCCCAACTGCATGCATGAAGGTGGGTAATGAGGACCCTGGGTCTCAATATAAGAAGAAACAAAGAAGACATCATCCACCCAGATCCTCTCCAAGATGAGTATGGCTCCTCCGTCCTTGAACGTCCTGTTCTCTACCAAGAACTCCAAAGGTCCTGGGTAGGGGGGAATATGACCAGAAGCCTCACACTTACCTCCAGCCATAAGCAGCAGCCAGTGGCAGTGCTGGGGGTCTCCTACAATCTATTGTCAAACTCTCTTCCTGAAGCTTTCTATCCAACTCCCAGGGAAGAATTTCCACTCCAGACCTAGGAGCTTTCCTTTCTCTGCATTCTAGATATTTAGCAGTTTGGGGGTACCTCAGTGAAACTCAGAAGTTATTCCACTGCCTGGCAAAAGTGTTTCATAAAGTGCATTATCAGGCTCACAGCCAGTATGACCTGAAAAGAAGGGGCAAGTGCATACCCAAGGGCACTGAAATATGCATTCTATGGTAGCGAGCACATGCCCGAGCCAGTGCAACTGTGCAGATTTCTCTTCAAAGCAGGCCCATTGGCCATTGCTGGGGGCTCAGATTGGGTGTTCAGACCATATTTAAGTGTATGGTAGATCCAAGATGGACATGTTCCTTTTAGGAAGGAAAGGAGAGCAGACAAGAGGGAGCAGTGGGGTTTATGGGTGTGGGATGACAGAAGAGGGACTTAGAAAGTGAATGAGATGGGAGCTCTCAGGATAGATTTGCCATGTCACTTCTGGGGTTCTTCGAGGCCTTCTGATAGACATGCCCTCAAGAACTTTTGCTCTTCCTCTTTGTCCCTCACAGATATTTTTGTGCAAGGAATTTTTTTTTGAAATCTCAATTTTCAATGCCAGAATGAGTAGTTGTATATAAAATGGGTCACGAGGAAGTGATAACTAATGCACAGAATATTTTAACTGCAGAATCAGAAATCTCCATGCTAGGATATTGAAATACATGCAGGGAAGAAAATAAGCAGATGATCGGAGTGGAAGGAATCCTAAAATAGTACTTCTACAAACATATGGCTATGGGATGCAGATGGGGGGAGATCCAAAGAGCTACACCCCTGGGAGTTGAAGAAATGAACTAAGATTGTTGAAATAGGAATCTTTCTGAAGGACATAGGCTCTCCTGAGGCACAGGAACACTCAGCAATGTCGTGGCATCTTATTCTGCTTCATATCAAAAGGAGAGTTTCTATAAATTAGTGATAAAATAGTGCTCTCTAGCTCCCACTACACATTGAATAATCACAACCCAACATTTAAAAACCACTCTATTTGCTTTTCTGAAAACACATAAACCCACTAATTTTAGTTTATTCTGTTTCATGGACTTTTCGATTGTGGCATAATACATATGACATAAAAACCAATCATTTTCATCATGTTTAAATGTATAGGTCAGTGGCAATATGTATACTGACAAACTGTTGCTACTTTCTATTCCTAGAACTCTTCATCTTAAACTATTCCCAACATAGAGTAACTTCAATTGCCCAGCTTCCTGGTCTCTATGAACTCTCATTCTACTTTCTATTTATTTTTATTATTTTTTTTTATTCTTGGACAACACTTAGTAGTGCTCAGGGCTTACTCCTGTCTCTATCTCAGGGGTCACGCATGGAGGGAGTTGGGGGAAACATATATTGTGCTAGGAATAGAATCTAGGTCATGAATAGAATTTTTCATGCAAGGTAAGTGTCCTACCCACTGTATTATTGTTCCAATTCCAACTATCTTCTTTATAAATTTGATTTTTGGAAAAAAATTCTACATTGCTCTTCTATATTCTCATCTTGTATATTAGCACATTTGTCTTCTTGATAAATTTTAAATTTTATCCAATGTTCTGAAAATAATTTTTGTATATGACATTCAAGGGGTGTTTTAATCTCTGATAATGACTATTATTTTGGAATTCGATTGAACCGGCCTCTGAGAGTGAGTAGATTAATTAGTTTAATTTAGTCACACAGATTTTGTAGTTATCAGCAATAAGCATTAAACTTTTCTTCTGTGAACTTTTAAATTCAATTAATTAATTTTTTATCATATATAGTTATGTTCAGGGCTTACTCCTAGCTCTGAGTTCAGGGATCACCCTTCTCAGGGTTTGGGGGATTTTAAAGGGTGTCAGAGATTGAATTCAGGTGGGTGGCTTGCAGGGCAAATGTCTTAACTGCTGTAATATCTTTACAACCCCCTAAATTGTGAACTTTTTCTTAAAATACTTATTGTAATCAAATGGTCCAGATTTAATATAGTAAAGTCAAATCTCACTTTGGGGAGGTGCATCATCAATACACTAGACAAGAAAGATCTTTCATAACCATTTGATCAATAAATATTTGAGGGCCTTTCATGAGCCAGCCATTGTTCTAGGTGCTGGATACACATTGGTGACTAAAGAAACACTGTGGTTTGTGGTAGAAGTTAGTAGAAAGAGGAATAATAACTTAAGGGATTACTCATACAAGTTTAGTAACAAATTTGACACAAAACAGAATACTTCCTTAATTGATTTTTGCATATTCTTTCCAAAAAGAATTTGTTAGCCCATGAGAGACATGTAAAGACTAACATTCTTTGCCTGCAGAAGGCTCCGTTCTGGACCCCAACAAGGTCCCCTTTGCACCACTAAAACAACCCCAGGACACTGAGCTAGGAGTAGTCCCCAAATACCTAAAACTTGGGAGTATGACTCTAAAGGCAAAATAAATGAAAAAAGAGAGAGATGAGTTTTGAAATACTAAAAAGTAGAGTCAGGAACAAAACTTAAAGAAGGGGGGCTGGAGAGATAGTACAGCAGAAAAGACACTTGCCTTGCTTGTTGCCAACACAAGTTCAATCCTCAGCACTCTGTATTGTCTCCCAAATCCACTAGAAGTGATTCCTGAGTGCAGAGCCAGAAGTAACCCCTGATCACCACCAGGTGTGGCCCAAAACTATCCCCCTCCACACTACAAAAAAATAAAAGAAGGTAGCAACATACTAACTCTAAGTTGCAAGTGTAATGCAAAGACTATTTTATAATTACTAGGTTCCTATGTTAGTCACAGATTGTGGGAACAACAATAAACATTTAGGTAAACATGTAGGGATACCTTTTTCTCATACAAAAAGTCTGAAATGATATAAACTTGGGTTTGATTAGTGAGTTTCTCTTTCCCCAAGTTTTTCTTCATCTTTCTGTTTTGCCATTTGTCACTTGTAAACTTTTGTCTTCCTGATGTCACTTCATAGTCACTATACCCCAAGGCAAGAAGAAGATGGGTCAAAAGGTGCAGGCTTTTTTTTTTTTTTCCTTACATTTTTATTCTGAAAGGAAAATCCTTTCACAAAGTTGAAATTCTACCCTCCTGGGAAGCTTTTATCAGTTGGGTGCTGGTAGAAGCCTCAGGGTCCAGAGTTAGACAGTGTCAATATTGATCACCCTACAGCAAACAGCTGGTACCTCAGCTTCTCTGTCACTGTCCCTTGCCCTCAAGGCCCATGAAGACAGTGCATGGGAATGCTTGCATAAATTCTGTGTTGCCTTCCAGGAGAAAAAACCCTCAGCATAAGGAGTCCAACTTTTTTTTATTAATAGAGAGCTGCTAGTCTGTGTTTTGTTCTGGAGGGAAATGTTATTTTGGATTTTCAAGGCTGTGTATCATTTAAAACATCCTTGGTAGATCGTCTGAACAAACAAAGTCATTGCCTTCCTTGCAAAATTTTAGTAGAAAACTGAGAGAACTTGCCAAATTGTTTTCCAAAAATTCTCTTCTTGGGAAACTTGGCCTCTCTAATACTGACTAGAACTATCACAAGGAAGATGTATGAGAGACTTGAAGTTGAGTATTTGGGCTGGGTACATTAGTGTTCTGAATACAATTGTGGTACTGTTAGTAAGAGAAGTAATCTAGGGATAAAACTTCATAAAAGCAAGTTAAAGGCTGTGCTTAAGTGTTTTTATTTGCCATCAATGTCTTTCTCCCTTGCATAAAAATTATATGAGACTTTATTAATCCTGCCAGAAATGATTTGTTCAATTCAGACAAAATTTCTTCAACTGAGACAACTCAATCAAGTATGACTTGATAAAATTGTAATCAGTTATTAGAACTTTTCGTTTGCTTGTTTTGTTTTGGATCCCACCCATCCATGCTCAGGATCCTAACTCTACTCAGGATGCTCCAACAGTGCTTGGGGGATTATAGATGGTGCTGGAAATATAATCACAGTCCACTGTGTGTAAAGCAAGTGCCCTAGTCTTGTACTATTTTTTCAACCCTGAAGTTACTAGAACTACAGGACAGAATTTAAATGCCAATGCTCTATAACATCTAAGTATACAAGTTCATAGTCTCTTAGGACTCTCCCTATTAAAAAATAGTTGGTCTGGGGGCCAGAGCAATAGCAAAGTGGTAAGGCATTTGCCTTGCACATGGCTGACCCAGGACAGACCTCGGTTGGATCCCTGGCATCCCATATAGTCTCCCAAGTCAGGAACCATTTCTGAGTGCATAGCCAGGAGTGATGCTGGCCCCCAAAACAAACAAACAAACAAAAGAGTTGGTCTAGTTATTTTTATAGGCCATTTTGGGAGAATAAAAAATTATATGTACATATATTTTTTTAATTTCAGACAATTTCATAAAGTTTCTTTCAATATTTGAGTATCTATAGCTTCAAGAGCACGTTCCACTTTGTGAACAGATAGGTGTTTGGGAAGAGGTTTATAAATATACCTTTTCTGGCTTTATTTATTTTAAGAGGAATTTTTCACCTCATGACAGTCATCCAGAGCTGACAATGTTGCCATGGAAACCACACTCTGAAATGCTGGGTGTCAGTAAATATTGATCCTCAGCACCTCAGCACTTTCCACTTCACCACCATGTTCAAACCCTACCCCACGTCCCTTACGTGAAGTAGGAGTCGTTCAGTGCACATTTAGGTCAAGGAGTCCACACCCAATAGAGGGCAATAGAAAAGAAATCTGCTGGACTTTCCTCCCAGGAATCAGTCTAAGGATTTCTTTTAGATTCCTGGTTTGCCCCACATCCTTCTGGCAACCATTTTCATTGTCACTGTGAGGGGCCAACGGCCTTTTTATTTCCTTTCCAGCTGCATTCCTAAGAGCTCAGTTGAAGTAACACATCAGTGAGGGAGAATTTTTTTTTAAATCTTTATTTAAGCACCATAATTACAAACATGTTTATAGTTGGGTTTCAGTTGTAAACAGAATACTCCTCTTCACCAATGCAACATTCCCACCACCAATGCCTCCCCTCTTCCCCCAGTCCTGCCTGTATTCTCGACAGTCATTCTACTTTAGTGAGGGAGAAATTTGGATGCAAAGGGACATGCCTTCCTAGAGGCACAGGAGTTTGCAACATTCTTTACAAAGCACTAGCCATATGATTTTGGAATAAAAATGCTTCTCTGGTGAAAAGGAGGGAAAGTCTTTCACGTGAGTGGTGCAGTTGGGTTGGAATTGTTTAAAATTAGAGTGTAGGGCATTGGAGATTGTTGGCTTTGTAGCAGGGTGATTGGTCACAGGTGACACTCACCTTTCTTCTGTGAACATTCGAGAGCGTCAACCCTTTACTGAGGATTTGTGCACAAGAAAAGAGAGACTTGTTAGAGAGTACAGCTTAGACAACTGGGTTATCCTTGCCAAGAACTGATGGACTCTCTTCAACACGCATGAAAAGATGTTCTGCTCAGTGACCAGAAGAGCCAAAGGAGGCCTCCCCAGACTGAGTTTGGCATCCGTCTCTCCCTGTGCAAGTAGGCCTGGATGTGCTTAGCTCACTCTCTGCTGTAACCAAGAAAGAAAACAAACAAAGGCCTTGCAAAGGTTCATTGAGACACAGTTCCGTCACAAAAAAGGAATTTGAACCGAGATAACGTTAGTTACACTTTATCCACATGTTTCCCGAACCCTTCCCAGTAATTGTTGAGCAAATTTCTTACCACTAGATGAAAACAACCAATCCACTGAGACTTTGTATATTTATAAAAGGACACACACAGATATCTTTTGATTATCCGGAGAATTATTCATAGATTTAAAGGATTCTAACACCAAGAGAAACTTTTAGGTTTTTTTTGGTTTTGGGGCCACACCTGGTGATGCTCAGGGGTTCCTCCTGGCTATGTGCTCAGAAATTGCTCCTGGCTCAGGGGACCATATGGGATGTGGGGGATCAAAACACAGTTCGTCCTACGCTAGCGCATGCAAGGCAGACGCCTTACTGCTTGCACCACAGCTCTGGCCCCAAGAAACTTACTTTTATCTTTGTCCTGGAGAGCATGTTGGTTGGTTGGTCAAGGAAAAAAGTGCCTTTCAAGCTATATTATGAGCTAGATACTATTCTTCAGAGCTTCACAGTTCAATTTTATCGAATGTTTGTTCATG